>NW_026652287.1:80329002-80522964 GCF_009828535.3 Hylobates moloch | reverse complement strand
GCACATGGATACATATGTAACAAACCTGCACATTGTGCACATGTACCCTAAAACCTAAAGTATAATAATAAAAATTAAAATTAAAAAAATAAAAAATAAAAAATAAAAAAATAAAAAAATAAAAAAATAAATAAAGACCTGATTACATGTTGTTCACAAGAGATGTACTTTGTTGTCCACCAGCCACAGTTTAAATACAATACAAATAATTCACAAGTAAGAATAGAAAAAGATATATGATGCAAACCACGAATAAAAGAACATGTGTTATATTAATAACAGACAAAAAAGCCTTAATACAAGAAGTATCCCCAAAGATAAAAGGGATAATTTATAATGATCAAAGGATCAGTTAATTAGGAAAATATAACAATCACAAATATGAATGTTTTTCGTAAAAACTTTTTTTTTTAACTGAAACTACATGAAGCAAATCTGGACAGAACTGAAAGAAAAAAACCCACAATTGTAGTGGGTTTTATCATTTCCTTCTCAATAATTGTTAGAACGATTAGGCAGAAAAGTGATAATGACACAGATATTTTGCAAAACACTATTAACCACATGGAACTAATACATAGAACATTATGGCAAAATATTTAGAAGCAAGAAAATCATAATGATCAGAAATCGATGTAATGGAAAGCATACAAACAATAGAGAACATTAATTAATATAAAAGTTGGTTCTTTGGAAAAATTTATAAATTTCATAAACACTTATTAAGATGCATAAAAAGAAAGTAAACATAATTCACATCATGAATAAAACCAGGAATATCACTGCAGATTACAAAAAACCTTTTAAACATTGTAAATAAAATGGTCAAGTTTCTTGGAAACATAACTTATATAAAATGATATAGAAATTATGATGAGTTAATAGGTACAGCAAACCACCATGGCACATGTATACCTATGTAACAAACCTGCACATTCTGTACATGTATCCAAGAACTTAAAGTAATTTTTTTTTTTTTTTTTAAGATGGAGTCTCACTCTGTGGCCCAGGCTGGAGTGCAGTGGCACAATCTCGGCTCACTGCAAGCTCTGCCTCCCAGGTTCACGCCATTCTCCTGCCTCAGCCTCCCGAGTAGCTAGGACTACAGGCGCCCGCCACCATGCCCGGCTAATTTTTTTATTTTTAGTAGAGACAGGGTTTCACTGTGTTAGCCAGGAAGGTCTCGATCTACTGACCTCGTGATCCGCCCTCCTCGGCCTCCCAAAGAGCTGGGATTACAGGCGTGAGCCACCGCGCCCGGCCGTAAAGTAAAAGTTTTTAAAAACAAAGTATGAGTAGTTCTATATTTATTAAACAAGTCAAAGTAATAGAAAATCTGCCACAATAGAAAACTCCAGGTTCAGATGGTTTCACTAGTGAATTCTATCAAATAGTTTAGGATGAAATAATAACCGTGAAAATAAAGGAGGAAAGAATATTCCCCAACTACTGATATTAGGGTAGTATAACTTTGATGTAAATATCTGAGAAAAAATGTTATAATAAAAGAAAATTATAGACCAATACCTATCCTGAACAAAAATACAACAATCTTAAGCAAAATATTACTAAATCAAATCCAGCCATATATAGTAGAATAACACATCTGACCAAGTGTGTTTTTATCCCAGGAATGTAAATTTAATTTAACATTCAAAAATAAACCATGTAACTTATCACAGTAAGAGAATAAAAGAGAAAAAGCAAATTATTGCCTTAAATTCAGAATCAAGTGGCAAAATTTAACATCCATTCACAATAAATACTCATAGCAAACTATAAATGAAAGAATCTTCCTCAATTTAATAAGGGGTATCTACAGAAAGTCTACAGCCAATATCATATAAAATGATGAAAAACTAATCCTTCTGCCTGAAATTGGGAACAACACAAGGCTACTGGCTTTTATCACCTCTGTTTAACACTGTACTGGAGAGTCAAGCCAGTGCTGTAAGGCAAAACAAACAAACAAAAAAGTCATGGAGGAAAGAAAAGAAAGAAAGAAAGAAAGAAAGAAAGAAAGAAAGAAAGAAAGAAACTTTTAATTTTAGAAGACGCAATAATTTTAATATAGAATATTATTTAAATTTTTTTTAACCTTCCAGAACTAAGAAGAAAATTTAGCAAGGTCATAGGATACAACGTCAATATAAAAATTGATTGTATTTCTGTATTTTGCATCAAACTAATGACTAAAATCAATTCTATTTAGAATAACATTAAAAAATTAAACACATGCAAATAATTTTAACAAAAAAATATGCAAAATCCATTTACTTAAAACCACAAAACATTGCTGAAAGAAAGAAATAATTTTAAAAATGGAGAAATAATAACATATGCATTAGTAACTCATTGCTGAGATGTCAATTCTCCCCATGTATAGATGTATACATGCATGTATATAGATCTGATGCAATCCCAATGAAAATGCCACTGGCATTTTTGTAAAAATTAATAAGATCATTATAATTTAAAAGTTTATATGGACATGCAAAGACCAAAAATAGCCAAAAGAATTTTGAAAAAAGAACACATTTGTAGAACTTACACAAACTGATTTCCAGACTTATAATAAAGCTACAGTTATCAACACAGTGTGGTTTTATTACAATAACAGATAAATAAATCAATGGAATAAAATATATTCCAGAAATAAATTCAAGCACATAGGGTCAAGTGATTGACAAAAACTTTCAAGGCAATTCAAATGGGGAAATAAAAGTATCTTTAAAATAGTTATTAAATGTTTTGATAAATGTATTAAAAAAACTGAATCACTTCTCATACTACAAACCCACAATTCAAGATGAATCAAAAATATAAATGTATAAGTTAAAACTATAACATTTCTAGAATAAAGCCCAGGATATTATTTTCACAATCTTTAATTAGGACACAAAATGTACTGACATGAGATTAAAAGTTGCTAATTTTGATTTCATCAAAATTAAACTCGTCTGATTATGCACAGGTGCCATTAAGAAAACAGAAAGTCAAGCTATTGAGTGGAACATAATATTTGTTATACATATCTCTAATAAAGAATTGTAGGCTGGGTGTGGTGGCTCACACCTGTAATCCAGGCACTTTGGGAGTCCAAGGCTGGCAGATCATGAGGTCAGGAGTTCAAGACCAGCCTGACCAACATGGTGAAACCCTATCTCTACTAAAAATATAAAAATTAGCCAGGTGTGGTGGCACATGCCTATAATCCCAGCTACTCAGGAGGCTGAGGCAAAGAGAATCGCTTGAACCCGGGAGGCAGAGGTTGCAGTGAGCCAAGATCATGCCATTGCACCCCAGCCTGGGTGACAGAGCGAGACTCCATAATTTATAGATTCAGTGCCATCTCCCATCAAGCTACCACTGACTTTCTTCACAGAATTAGAAAAAAACTACTTTAAATTTCATATGGAACCAAAAAAGAGCCCACATAGCAAAGACAATCCTTAGCAAAAAGAACAAAGCTGGAGGCATCATGGTACCTGGCTTCAAACTACACTACAAGGCTACAGTAACCAAAACAGCATGGTACTGGTACCAAAACAGATATATAGACCAATGGAACAGAACAGAGGCCTCAGAAATAAAGCCACACATCTAAAACCATCTGATATTTGACAAAAATGACAGAAACAAGCAATGGGGAAATGATTCCCTATTTAATAAATGGTGTTGGGAAAATTGGCTAGCCATATGCAGAAAACTGAAACTGGACTCCTTCCTCACACCTTATACAAAAATTAACTCAAGATGGACTAAAGACTTAAATGTAAAACCTAAAACCATAAAAACCCTAGAAGAAAACCTTACACAATACCATTCAAGACATAGGCATGGGCAAAGACTTCATGACTAAAACACCAAAAGCAATGGCAACAGAAGCCAAAATTGACAAATGGGATACAATTAAACTAAAGAGCTTCTGTGCAGCAAAAGAAAGTATCATCAGAGTGAACAGGCAACCTATAGAATGGGAAAAAATTTTTGCAATCTATCCACCTGACAAAAAGCTAGCACCCAGAATCTACGAGGAACTTAAACAAATTTACAAGAAAAAAAACAAACAACCCCATCAAAATGTGGGCAAAGGATATGAACAGACACTTATCAAAAGAAGACGTTTATGCAGCCAACAAACATATGGAAAAAAGCTCATCATCACTGGTCATTATAGAAATGCAAATCAAACTACAATGAGATACCATCTCAAGCCAGTTAGAATGGCAATCATTAAAAAGTCAGGAAACAACAGATGCTGGAGAGGATGTGGAGAAATAGGAACACTTTTACACTGCTCGTAGAAGTGTAAATTAGTTCAACCATTGTGGAAGATAGTGTGGTGATTCCTCAAGGATCTAGAACTAGAAATACCATTTGACCCAGCAACTGCAGCACTATTCACAATAGCAAAGACTTGGAACCAACCCAAATGCACATCAATGATAGACTGGATAAAGAAAATGGGGCACATATACATTATGGAATACTACACAGCCATAAAAAAGAATGAGTTCATGCCCTTTGCAGGGACATGGATGAAGCTGGAAACCATCATTCTCAGCAAACTAACACACGAACAGAAAACCAAATATCATGTGTTCTCGTAAGTGGGAGCTGAACAATGAGAACACATGGACACAAGGAGGGGAATATCACACACTGGGGCCTGTCAGGGGGTGGGGGACTAGGGGATGGATAGCATTAGGAGAAGTACCTAATATAGATGATGGTTTGATGGGGGCAGCAAACCACCATGGCATGCATATACCTATATAAGAAACCTGCATGTTCTGCACATGTATCCCAGAACTTAAATTTAAAAAAAAAAATCAAATTTTTTAAAAAGTAAAAAAAAAAGAGAATTGTATCCAAAATATATAAAGAACTCCTATAACTCAGTACTAAAAAGACAAACAATTCAGAAGAAAAATGCAGTAAAGACTTGAACAGAAACTTCCCTAAAGGAGATAAGTCAGTCCTTTGCACATTCCAATATGCTTGAATTTTTATTACTATGGTTTAGTTAAGTAACACCTGTCTTCTCAAAACAGAGTTTGAATTTGTTACTATCATATATTGGCTATGAGAAATTTTATAATATGAAAACTTTGCTTCTAGCTCTTTCATCCATAAAATCATTACATAAATAACAGATGCACATTATAATCAGTGACATCACTTCGTTCAAAATCTGTCATTGACTGGTCATTGTGCATTTGTTCTTCAGTTTATGCACAGGCAGAAAATTGTGTAGTTATGTTGCCTCCTTGTCCCACAGGAATGAACTCATGTAACACATATTGGCTAACAAAGATGGTAGCAGAGCAACAAAAGTGAGAGTGCTGGAAATGAACTTTGAATATAACATAAACGGAGTTTCAGAACAAACAGCTGACCATGGGAATGTTAACACTGCTGTTCAAGAAACTTTACATATGCAGCCAAGACAACTTACTTAAGACAAACATGGACAGAAATTAAAGCAAGTGGTTCTGATGAATTGAATGAAGGACGATGTCCTGAAGGAAGTAAAAAACAGCAAAAAAAAAATATTTCACATTAAGAGAAACCTTGCTGATATTTGCAAAGGATAAAATATTGAAAACTGATCTAAACTTTGAAAGTGTATAACAATTAACTGAAACATAGAAAAGAGGCCCTCTCTGTAACATAAGCTAAACAATGAGAAAAAAACATTCTTGATAAGTTTTTATACAAAAAATTCTCTATGTTTCTAATGTTTTAAATTAGTATACTAAATATTTTTTTTATTTTCACATACATTTATAATTGACACTTGGAGTTTTGAATATTGTAACAAAATTTTTGAAGGTCACAGAATAATCATAATTTTCTACATTGATTATCAGGATTACTTTGCACAAATTCAATTTCTATAATCATTTTTTAGTCCTATACTACTATGTAAAGCAAAGACTGCCTGTATATCAATGGCCAATAATCATATGAAAGTATCCAACATAATGAATCATCAGAAAAATGCAAATTAAAGTTACAATAAAATATATACTTTTTTATGTCACCTCACAGGGCTAATATTATAACACCAAATTCTGCTGAGAATAAGATGTAATTAGAACTCTCATTCAGTGCTGTTGGGTCTGTATTTCATACAGTACAACTACTTTAGAAAACCATCAGTTTCTTGAACAATTAAACACATACCTACTCTATGACCCTGTAATTACAGAAAAAAGATTTGTAGAAAAATATCTACAGCAGTTTCATTCCTAATAGTTAGAAACAATTCATATGTCCATCAAAAGAAAACAGACACACTAATAATAGTATATTCATGTGATGGAAAATGACTCAACACTAACAGAACAAATTAAAAAAAACTGTAGCAACAGTTATGTTGAAACAGGCCACCTAGCATAAGAGGAAACTAATCTATGTTGATTGAAATCAGGGCAGCAGTTGCCTTCAAGAATGGGTGTAAAAGGGAACTTTCTATGGGGGATGGAAATGCTCTATATGTTGATTGAATGGTGGTTCCATGGTGTATGCCCTTATCAAAACTCATCGAATTGTACACAAGTTCTGTACATGTCACTGTATGTACATTTCCCATAAGTAGAAAATATTAAAAGCATGAAAAAAGCTTTCCCATAAAAATGTACAAATAATACTCAAGTCACAGGTTATGCATGTATATAGAAATTAAAAGTACTAGACACTCATACTTTCTAGATATTTTGTAAATGTAGAGTTTTAATAGAAAAACAATCATGGGCTTTACTATATTTCTCATATATCCATATTAGAAAGGAAGCCTTAGCAATGATTAGCCCAAGTATGTCACCAACTACTTTCAACTATTGTTTGGTACCTGTTTAATCTGCAGTCAAAGTTCCTAACAGTGCTTCTGAGAATAGCATCCTATTTAGCTTTTAAGGTGCACACACAACTTTTAAGGTGTTTTACACAGTTAACCATTTCTTTGATAACAACCTGAATACAAATTTTGCTTTAAATTTCAAGTCCAAAGTTTAAAAATGCTAGACCGCTCATGCACAACAAATATCACTAATGTAGTGTGTTTTAAAATTACAAAATGTGATCTTGATTTTTAAAAAATATTAAAGTAGGCCAGTCACAGTTTCTCATCCCTGTAATCCCAGCACTTTGTGAGGCCAAGGCAGGAGGATTGATTGAGTTCAGGGGTTCGAGACCAGCCAAGGCAACATAGTGAGATCTTGTCTCAATAAAAACTTTAAAAATTAGCCAGGCATGGTGGCATGTGCCTGTAGTCCCAGCTACTCAGGAGACTGAGGCAGGATGATCGCTTGAGCCCAAAAGGTTAAAGCTGCAGTGAGCTGTGATGGTGCCACTGCATATCCAGCCTGTGTGACAGAGTGAGATCCTGTCTCAAAAAAATAAAAATGAAAACACAAAAGTAGTGTTAATTTAATTAGTAATGAACCTATTTGGCTATTAATTTTTTTCTTTTTGAGATGGAGTCTCACTCCGTCCCCCAGGCTGGAGTGCAGTGGTGCAATCTTGGCTCACTGCAACCTCCGCCTCCTAGGTTCAAGCAATTCTCCTGCCTCAGCCTCTCAAGTAGCTGGGACTACAGGCACCTGCCACCATGCCCGGCTAACTTTTGTATTTTTAGTAGAGACGGGGTTTTGCCATGCTGGCCAGGCTGATCTCGAACTCCTGACTTCAAGTGATCCACCTGCCTCGGCCTCCCAAAGTGCTGGGATTACAGGCATGAGCCACCACGCCTGGCCTGGGCTGTTAATTTTTAATGTATCTTTTAATAAGTTTAGATTTCATTATTGCAATTCATATGGAATAATATTTATTATATTTCTAATATAAGTTGCTTTTAAAATAGTAATTCTTCATAAAAAGGTATCTAGGCGTAGAACCAATGGGTAATTTATTCAAGGTTGTAATGAGTGGGTAGTGAAAATTCAAATTGCAGTGATAACTTATTAATATACTAAACCTTATTTGAATTTTGAATGTGTTTAATGTTATAGTGGCTGCAACTTACGCATGTCTTATATTTATAAAATAGCTCCCTCCTCAAACTTGTGTTTTCATATGCCATAAACTTGTAATATTTGAAATTCAGTAAGTTGAAGTTAGTAGTATTTTGTACAGTCTTCTATCTGTTCAAATCCTTTTATTTACATTGCATTGATTTTAAATTAAGTCTAAATTAATTTCTTAAATGCAACACTGAAGAAATTTTGCTATTATTAAAATTCATGTATTCTACATTTCTGAATGTTTACACCATTAGTAAAAGTTTTTCCACAACATTTATAATCTCAGACAAACAACAGGCACATTCCTGAAGCTTTCATGTAATGTGGTTACCAGAAAGAAAGAAGAGGGCTTTTGCATCCACACACATGCTTAATTTACTTAAAAAGGGAAGTAAAAGAGAATAAGAAAAAAAGTAGGAGAGGAGGTTGATATGTAAAGGCTGTTATGAAAAGTATCAACTACAGCTGCGTAGGACAGGAATGGAAAATAGGGTAATAAGATATGCACCAGTTCCTAAATAAGTTAATAAAAACACTGCTCAAAGAACAGCTGGCTTTAGCTGGAGCTTGGATAAAGCAAAGAGTGGCTGCCTGGAGTCCAGTTAATGAGAGATATTAAAGCATCAACGGGGTCAAGGAGAATTATGCAGAGTAACCCAAATTCATTTTTTATAAAAGGAATTATATTTAAAGAACTTTTAAATTTATAATTTGGAATTTGATATCTAACACAATTTCAAAATAGCAAACATTACACTTTTGGAACTGATCCAAGATAAAAAATGTGATATGAATCTAGGAACTTTAAACATTTCCCATAATGGCTTCAGTATTTTACAGATCTTATTACGTTAACTCACAATATTTTTAGTTTTATAGACTAAGCATGGATTTGATTATAGAAATTTAGTTTTTTTAAAATTTTAAATCCATTTTTGGACAAAAGTATGTACATACTCACATTATAAATGTATCTATACATGTTAATGAAGAAAGTTTTATAATGAAAGTAAATTTCTCTACTCATAGTGTCTCTACTTAAACACTGTGAAATAATGGAAGAAAACTCCTGTAATTCCAGTGAACACAATGATGTATGGAATTTCTAAGGTAGGGGAGACAATATAGCAGAAAGAATTCTGGACTAGTAATAGTTTTGCAAATAATTAATTGCAGAAAACTCAACAAACACTTAAGCTGTGTGCTTCATTTCCTATTTCTGCAAAACGAAATGACTAAATAATCTATGAGATTCAATGAAGGTCTAAAATTATATAATTCTAAACATTAATAGCACAAGAAATATACTCACTTCATTACAGTCATCCCAATACTTTCTACCACAGCACTTAATATGTGTTTAATAACTTGATCTTGAATAGATGGATAAAGAGTATCATGCTTGATATTCAAAATATACCCATGGATGAACTTCTGCTTCAAGGAAGATGAAGTAGATGTATTCTTCCCACTCCTCCCACTATGTACTTTAAAATCATTAAATTCACAATAAATGCAAGGAGGCTGAAAGCTGGAGTTAAGAAGGTAGACCAGCTAGAGAGTCCAGGACACAAGTAATAACATAGTGGTGAATTCCTTGGGTTTTCTTTTTGCCTCATATATCCTAGAAGCCAGCAATCTGGAAATACCAACCAACTGACCAAAAAAAGCCCCCATAAAAATCTGCTCTCTCTAGCTAAAAATTAAAAAAAGCACACACACACACACAAAACAGTGCAGTCTAGCAAGACAGAAATTTTTCAGACAATAACTGCTGGTCTACTCAAAAAAAAAAAAAAAAAAAAAAAAAAGCACTGAAAGAAACAATGATCTCATTCTTTCCCATACTGACAAATGTTGAATACAGAGCCTAGTCTTCTTCTCTCTCTAGATAGTAATGAGACACCGAACCATCATACAGTGATGTCAGAGACAACAAAATAGGGAGCCAAGATTTTTACCCTCTCCAGTAGTAATAAGACCCTTCCTCCATAATGTCAATGGAAGACATGCGGACTGCAGTGATAAGATATCACTACTCCTCCCAATCGGGGTGATCCCAGTGAAGACTTAGTGGGGAGCCAAAACTCCTGAGCTAACCCAGCAGCAAGGAGAAATCCTCTCCTTGGGTATAACAAAGCCCAAGTGGGAAACTTGGATTTCTACCCCTACCTGTCAATAACAGATACGTACTCCTCCCTTTCTCTACTAGAGTGGTAAAAGAGGAAACTGCTTTGGTATGAATATTTGCATCACCCCAAAATTCATATGTTGAAAGCTAAACACCAGTGTGATGACATTAAAATATGAGGTCTTTGGGAGGTGATTAGCTCTTGAGGGCTCTGCCCTCATGGGTGGGATTAGGGCCCTTATGTAAGAGGCTGCAGAGGACCACCATATGAGGACACAACAAGAAGGAACCATCTATGAGCCCGAAAATGGGCCCTCACCAAGCAATGAATCTGCTGGTGCCCTGATGTTGAACTTTCCAGCTTCCAGACTGTAAGAAATAAAGTTTTGTTGTTTATACGTCATCCAGTTTCTGGTATTATAGCAGCCCAAAGAAAGAAAGAAACCACTATACACTTAATGTCTTTAATACTTACAGTATTAATTTTATTCAACTATTCAAAATATTCAAATTACCTATTTCATATTGGGAGTATAGTATAGTAGGTGTGTTTACTGAAGAATCAGTACATTTCATCTCATATATAAAATTTAACTGTGTAGAGCTGTTTGTAGTATTCTCTTATTTATTTTTTATGTCTGCAGTGTCTGCACGTGTTTCATTCTTGAAATTTCTCTTTTTTTCTTTGTCAGGCTTGCTAGAGATTTGTCAATTTTCTTTATTTTTTCAAAGAACAAGCTTATCGTTTCATTGATTTTTCCTACTGTTTTTCTGTTTTCAATTTCATTGATTTCTGCTTTTTATTATTCCCTGCCTTCTGCCAGGTTTGGATTCTCTGCCTTTTCTTTCTCTAGGCTTTCTTTTGTGGAGGGAATTTAGATTATTGGTCTATTTTCTCTTTTTTAATATATTCACTTCTGTCTTTTCACTGAGTCTCACAATTTTGATATGTTGCATTTTCATTTCAATTCAGTATATTTTAGCATATTCAGTTTGATGTATTTAAAAAATTATCTTAAGATTTCCTTTGCAATCTATGAATTATCTAGAAGTGCTACTTTTTATAACTTGTTTGATAGTACATTTCAGCTCAAACTTTGCATCCTGAGAGCATAAAAATGTAATTTTAAAATTCTCCAAAAAGACATCTCTAAGTTCAGATAGTTTCACTGGGGAATTCTCCCAATTGTTTAAAGATTAATGAATACCATTTCTACACAATCTGTTTTAGAAATTAGAAGAGATTCATTTCACAAAGCTAGTATTACTCTTATACAGTAACTAGATAAAGGCAGTGCAAAAAAGCAAACTACTGACCAGTATTTTGCATAAATATAGATGCAAAAATCCTTAACAAAATATCATCAAATAGAAATCAGTTATATATACACATACATCAACGCCAAGTGGGGTAGGAACATGCACATCATGGCCAAGCAGTGTAAGAATCCCAAGGCTGGTTCAATATTAGAAAATCAATCAACGTAATCCACCTTATTAACAAGCAAAGATGAAAAATTGCAAGAACACTATCAATCAATGCAAAAAAAAGCATTTGACAAAATTTAACCCCCATTTAAGATAAAAATTCTCAGAAAAAAAAAGTAAAGGGTAATTTCCTCAACTTGATAAAGAGGAACCTACAGCTAACATCACAAGCAATGGTGAAAGAATTGAATGCTTTCTCTCAAGATCAGGAACAAGGCAAGGGTGTCCCCTTTCACTGCTCTTATTCGACATAGAGCTAAATTTCTAGTCAGTGCAGTAAGACAGAAAAAACAAAAGGCATACAGATGAAAAAGGAAGAAATAAAACTGACCCTTTTTACAAATGGCATGATTTTCTATGTAGAGAATCTCAAGCCATCTCCAAAAAGTTCCTTAAACTCAATGAGTATGGGAAAATGGCTTGGCTTTTGAATACCACCGAGAAGCCAGTGGCTGTGCAGGCAGTCATATCAGTGTCTGCTCCAGGTCTCTGCCCCTCAACAGCATGGCATGACCGGTGGGTGACCCTAGAGTGAACCATGGAGATGGAGGTGGCACTGCTAAGCCATGGTTTTCCAAAGCTACTGTGCCTTCTGCCTTGCCCTAGTCTTGGTAATCCTGCCACCTCTGCTTCAGATATAGACTCTACCTACTCTATTGAAGCCCATCCCACCTGGCAGTGAGCAGCACCTTCCAGCCAGAGCAGATTTTTCAGAACATAAAAGAAGGTAATCATTACCAGCAGTGGAGACCACTGTAAATTGTTCTTAATCACAACAAAGTTAGTGCTTTGGAAAATCAGCCTCACTCTGCAGTACTCACACCACCTAATTTTTCAGGTCTCTCCTGGATAAAGAAGGACCAGCTCACATTTCCTCTCTGACAAGTTGGGATACTATGTGTCTCACAAAGGACCAAGAAGATAAAATTAGCGAGGTTTATGAGCAAATTCTCAACATCAAACTAGCAGAGAAATATGAATCTTTTGTGAAACTTACATGTGATCAGATCATACACTCATGTGGCAGAGGGCCAACCAGCAATGTTTCTTGAGGCTTTTCTCCATTTCTGGGTACCAGATTTGCCCTCAAGAGATAGCTGTGGTACACTTTGCAATGGTTTGATAAAGTATTTCAGCTCCAATTTTGCATCCTGAGGACAATTAACCAGGTCCACAGGTCCATTTTTACATAACTTGAAAGCCCTTAAAACTTTTTGGTTATCACAACATATTTTTCTTTTATCTTATGCAATAAACAGGGCATCCTATAGTGATACATTTTCCAAAGAAAAAAATAGCTGGAGCAGCTATTTAGCAAAATATGACTTCTGTGGCTCTCAACCAATGAACAGTTTCACTAAACACATATCCGTAAAAGGTATTATGTGTAAGAGTATCTGTGTTGTATGTATGTGTATCTTAAACTATTATTTGTGTTGTCCAAATTTTTTTAATTTTGGGGATTCTGGGTGTGAATTTCTGTGCAACAACTATAGTTAAAATGTTTTCTTGGCCTTCAGAAGATCAGTAATATTTTGTGGCCATGTAACAGTGGATTGTTTTGCATCCAGGTATTATTGTTAAACACAGAGACTATTTCCAGGCACCAGAAAACGAATCATAAGTTAGTATGAGTAGTAGGTGTTATTATGATTAAATAATGAATGTTTGCCATGTTAGGTCTACAAATGATGTGAAGAATTTAAACAAACTAGAAACAGATCATTTGATACATGGACTTTGCTCAGCGGTGTCAGAAAAATACCGTGACACCAAGCTTTAAAATACTCACAGGGAATCTCTGCTCATTTCCTTGACAAAATCAAAGAGCTCCCAAGACACTGAACCTCTAAAGGAAAAAGGTCTCTCCTGGAACAGTGCATCAGGGTTTTCTGGGAAGCATAGCATAGGTAAGCATGTGGCTGGGCCACATCCCAGTGGCACTCTTACTTGGGAAGAGTCACTTCACGTTTGTTATTGTCACTAAAAATCAAACCTGGCTTCTTTGGTCTAATTTCCCCAAATTCTTTTAAGAAGTGTCCTCATGTGGCTACCTGAATCTTGTTTTGGCAACGCCCTGCCCAGATTGCTTACTAACTGTTTTTCACATTGTTCCCAAGGTTGAGGAACAGAAAGCAGCCTGCGGTTGGAGGAAGTGGAAGTTAAATGTACATTTATTTTTATATTGTGACTTATTCAGGACCACATTTTACAAAATATGGAGAGGAGGGGGGAGGGGAGGGAAGAAAATAAAGTTGTATTAAATTATTTTAGTTTCAAGATAGAATATATTTCTCAAATTAGGGGTTATTTGGAAAAACTAAATTTAATTCAAATGTATATCAATACCTTCCAAAGTAAGGTAATATTCACTGATGGTTGTTTTGATTAGAAAGCTAAGAGATATTCTGGAATATTTATATCTGAAGAGTCCTTATTAATGAACATCATTAACTTAAATCCAACTTAAATTGGAACATTATTATTTGTATGTTTTCAGTATACAGTATTAACAAGCATAGTTTCAAGCAACATACTAAGCTTCAAAAGAAAAAGCAATTAAATGGAGGAGAGATAGCTCTTTCAACAAGTGGTGCTAGAGCAATTAGACATCCATAGACACAATCCATAAAAGAAAAAATTGATAAATAGGACTTCATCAAAATTAAAAAGTTTTGATCTGTAAAAGACCCTACTAACAGGATGAAAAGACAAGTTACAGGCCAGGCGCGATGGCTCACGCCTATAATCCCAGCACTTTGGGAGGCCGAGGTGGGCAGATCATGAGATCAGGAGATTGAGACCATCCTGGGTAACACTGCGAACCCCTGTCTCTACTAAAAATACAAAAATTTAGCCAGGCGTGGTGGCATGCGCCTGTAGTCCCAACTACTCAGGAGGCTGAGGCAGGAGAATTGCTTGAACCCGGGAGGCAGAGGTTGTGGTTAGGTGAGATTGCGCCACTGTACTCCAGCCTGGGCGACAGAGCGAGACTCCGTCTCAAAAAAAAAAAAACAAACAAAAAAAAAAACAAAACAGAAGCAAAGAAAAGACAAGCTACAGCCTGGGAGAAAACATTTGCAAACCATATATCTAACAAAAACAAGTAGCTAGAATATATTAAATATTTCCCCAAACTCAACAATAAAACAAAACAATCCAATGAGGAAATGGGCAAAAGTAATGAATAGTCATTTCATGGAAGAGGATATACAGATGGTACATAAGCACATGAAAAATATACTCAATTAGCTATTGAAAGCTAGCCATCAGGGAAACACAAGTTAAAACCAGAATGATATATCATTACACACCTATGTGTGAAACTGGATGGCTCATACATTGTTGGTGTGAATTTAAAGGGGTACGATTCCTTTGGAAAACAGTTTGTTAGTTTCTTAAAAAAACTTAACATCCAACTACCATATGACCCAGCAATGTGCTCCTCAGTATGTATCCTAGACATAGGAAAATTTATGTTCCTACAAAAATTGTGCACATGTGTTTATAGCAGCTTTATTTCTAATAGCCACAAAATGGACACAACCCACATGTCCTTCAACCAGTGAATGGTTAAGGGAACTGTGGTACATATCAATACCAAAAAAAAAAAAAAGTCCAGGCACAGTGGCTCATGTCTGTAATCCCAGCACTTTGGGAGGCTGAGGTGGGCAGATTGCCTGAGCTCAGGAGTTTGAGACCAGCCTGGTCAACATGGTGAAACCTCATCCCTACTAAAAACAAAAATTAGCCAGGTGCAGTGGCGTGTGCCTGTAGTCCCAGCTACTCGGGAGGCTGAGGCAGAAGAATCACTGGAACCTGGGAGGTGGAGATTGTAGTGAGTTGAGATCGCACCAATGCATTCCAGACTAGATGACAAAGCAAGATTCTTCCAAAAAAAGAAAAAGAAAGAAAAAGATTGCTACACAAAAAAAAAACTTGGTTGAATGTCTTTTTCTGGGTAAAAAAGGTTACATACTTTATAATTCCACTTATATAACATTGTTAAAATGACAAAATTATAGAAAATGTAGAATAGATTAGTGGTGTCCAAGGGGTCAGAATGAGGAGAGATGCCAGGATGGCAGGCAGGAATTGGGTCTATGAAAAGGCAACATGAGGGATTATTCTGATGGAAATGTTCTCCATCTGATATACTGTTTGTGTACAGTTTTGCAAGATGTCACTACTTGAGAGATGTTACCACTGGAAGAAAATGGATAAAGGATATGCAGGATTTCTCTGTATTATTTCTCATAACTACATTTGAATCTACAACTGTCTTTACAATGTTTAATTAGAAAATATATTCATCAAGACATGCCTTTCTCATATGTTTTAATACATAATTGTTTAAAAATCATTTTGTGACTGCAAGTTTCTACTTAAGACACCCAGCATATGCATACTTGGTGTTTGCTGTATGCCTATCACTCTTCTTGGCCTGTGCATTGATTCATTCATTCATGTATAATACACTTATTATCTCTGTATGCCAGATACTTTTCTCGACACTGGAAGTAGGTTTGAACAAAGAAAAATATCTGTCCCCATGCAGAATATATTGTAGTGAAAACAGACCCACAGATAATGGTAGATATAACATATCCAAAAGAGAAAAGTAAAGCAGGAAATGAGTATGGAAAATTCTAGCTTGGAGGAAGGACGTTCAATCGCAAATTAGCCAGAAATCCTTTTTGAAGAGGTAGCATTTGAGGATAAATTTCAAGATAAGGGAAGTGACAGATAACTGGATTGAAAAGAAGGGCTTTATGGGCCATTGAAATGACTGGAGATTTTATTCTTTATTACTTATGAAACTCAGTAAATACGTAATGAACAAATCTTCCATCTAAAGAGATTTCTGCAGTGTTCAGGAAAACGGCCAAAAACAATCACTGTTTTTAGAATTACTTACGTTGTTTCTTTCTCTAAATTTAGCACAAGTTCCTGATTTTCTATTATAACAGATTCAAACTTCTGGGACAGTCACACCAAACTAAGAGCAGAGTAAGTAGGGGTCCACTTCAATTATTCAACCTTCCTGCTTACACTCCTTCTAATAAAATACCCTCCTCTCTAGTCAAGCTTCGGTCTCAGCCTGACCCCTTGTACTGCATTCCTTTCTCCACTATATGTTCTCTCTTGCTGTATCTTGAAATTCCTATTTATTCTCCTCTAACTACTATTCTCACTATTTTCATGAATAGTGAGGGTATCACAGGGCAGCTTACCATGAGTGCTTTAGGCAACCCATAATCTTCTCTGATCTCCTTAACCTAACCATCCAAGATATTTCCAATAAAAGAGGAATATTCTTTGAAATGCATAATTTGCATTTTCTCACAGCATACTGATAAACCAAAAAGAACGTTTAGAAAACTTGACTTTCATTGATCTATATCAGATGATTTAAGTAAACATTAGTGTACTTGTCTACGAAATTCAAGGTTCAAGACAAATATGTGCCATATCATCCTTTTCCAGTTAGATTACTGGTTAACTTCTCATAGAAAGCAATTTTGAAACTATCAATAAGCAACATCCAATTCACATTTCACTCTTCAAAAAAGTTTTAGTAAAATATTTTTCTCCTGAACATTTATTTAATTAAATCTTCAAGGCCAGGCATGGTGGCTCATGCCTGTAATCCCAGCACTTTGGGAGGCTGAGGTGAGCAGATCACCTGAGATCAGGAGTTCGAAACCAGCCTAGCAAACATGGCAAAACCCCGTGTCTACCAAAAATACAAAAAATTAGCTGGGTGTGGTGGCACAGGCCTGTAGTCCCAGCTACTCAGGAGGCTGAGGCATGAGAATCGCTTGAACCCGGGAGGCAGAGGTTGCAGTGAGCTGAGATTGTGCCACTGCACTCCAGCCTGGACAACAGAGCAAGACTCTGTCTCAAAATAAAATCTTCAAGCCACAAAATTGACCAACATATTATGTAGGTTTGTGTTTAATTGTTTTATTTATTTATATTTATTAAATATATTTTTATTATAATAATGGAGTTATTTGGATGTGCAAGGCAAAGATCCCCAATGCCACCTGGCACTCAAACTTGGGTCTTGAACCCCACACCTAGAACCTGAACATAGCAAGCAGTAAATAAGTATATATTGGTCAACTGTCCACTGCACTACAAGAAGTGTAAAAAGACATTCCTCATCTGATGTTCACACTTAAGAAAAATACTATATTTAATAATTAAGTCTATATAAAAGATATTGTATAAAACACCTGAATTTCAATTAGATATACTAACAGTTATTTCCCTCAGATTTGTGATAGGCAACTATAATGTCCTTTGTGCTTTTAGTGATTACCCACCGGTAAGTTGAATGTTTTAATTCACTTGCTTGAGAGCAATCAGAATCATGCAACTTTCCTGCATCCTTTATTTCAAATCTTAATTCAGGAGATGGGTGAGGAAAGCTATGTAAGTAGGATACAAAGGAAAAGTGAACTTTTGATTTAGTGCACTAATTTGTAGCCATAGAAGGGCAGCACTTTTACTGCCCACATTCAATCTATTAAATGGTATATAAGAATTTTATAAATTCTTATAAAATATATAAATATTTTATTTAACAAATAAGCTAGGTTGGGTGTGTGGCTCATGCCTGTAATCCCAACACTTTGGGAGGCTGAAGCAGAAGGATTGCTTGAACCAGAAGTTTGAGACCAGCCTGGGCAACATAGTGAGACTATCTCTACAAAAATAAATAAAAAATCAGCTGGGCAGGCTGGGAGTGGTGGCTCATGCCTGTAATCCCAGCACTTTGGGAGGCCGAGGCAGGCAGATCACATGAAGTCAGGAGTTCGATACCCAGACTGGCCCACATGGTGAAACCCAGTCTCTAATAAAAATACAAAAATTAGCCAAGTGTGGTGGCATACACCTATGATCTCAGCTACTTGGGAGTCCTGAGGCACGAGAATCGCTTGAACCTTAGAGGTGGAGGCTGCAGTGAGTCAAGATAGCACCACTTCACTCCAGCCTGGGCAAGAGAATGAGACCCTGTCTCAAACAAACAAACAAAAAATTAGCTGGTCATGGTGGTGCAAACCTGTAGTCCTAGCTACTCAGGAGGCTGAGGTAAGAGGATCACTTGAGCCCAGGAGGTTGAGGCTACAGTGAGCTGAGAAAAAGCCACTGCACTCCAGCCTTGGCGACACAGTGAGATATTGTCTCTAAAATGATGATGATGATGATGATAATTAAATTGAATACATTCCAAGTCAATCATACTGTAGCATTAATATATTTGCAAGCTCAGTGGATTTCCAGTGGATCACTGCATATGCCTGATATCTTCCACTGGACAAAAAGCTAATAAAGAAATCACTGCAGAAAAGAACACCCCTAAAAACCACAAATACACATTTTACTTTCCCTAAATTAAGTTTTTGCATCTGAGGGAAGTACCTTATTTTTCTATTTTGATTCTAAATTATGGAGCTTGGAAGAGCTCTGGATAAACCCAAATTATAAAATTATCTTCCACAAAAGACCAAGTTTTTAAAACCAAATATTAAATCCCAACATTTAACAGATTTGTTTTAACTGTTTTTAAATTTTAAATCTTGTTTTTATGGGTACATAGTAGGTGTATGTATTTACAGGGTACACAAGATATTTTGATACAGGAATGCAATGTATAATAATCACATCAGGGTAAATGAGGTATCATCACCTCAAGCATTTATCATTTCCTGTGTTACAAAAATTCCAATTATACTATTTTATCTATTTTTTAATGTAAAAGAAATTATTGACTAGCCACCCTGTTGTGCTATCAAATACTAGACCTTATTCATTCTATCTATGTTTTTGTATCCTTAACCATCCCTGCTTTTCCTACCCCCCTGCCCCTCCTACCTTTTCCAGGCTCTGGAAACCATCATTCTACACTCTATCTCCATGAGTTCAATTGTCTTAGTTTTTGGCTGCCACAAATGAGTGAGAACATGTGAAGTCTGTCTTTCTGCGCCTGGCTTATTTCACTTAACATAATGTCCTCCAGTTCCATCCATGTTATGCTAAGTTTTGATAGTAAAATGAATAAGTGCATTTTGAATCAATTCAAGGTTCTAAAAGTTAAATGCTGCATGCACATGGACTTGCTGTATTATTTGTATTGGTATATATGATATATTTGGGCATAAAATGCTGTTAAAATGTAGAACCAAGTTTGGGGGCCTTCATCTTTACTGCCCTGTTCCAACATATCTGACTGTGACAAGGGAACCAGCTTAGACACCAAGCACTAATCTCCTCATAAATTCAATCGTCTTGATACATGTTTAGCTGCATCCAGATTTGACCAAGTTTACATTAAAAAAATACCCAATAATCCCTGGGAGGAATGTTAAGGTCAGACACTAGGCAGTGAGAGAGTGAGCCAAATTTGATTTCACTTTATGTCAAAAATAAGTACGGAGTCAGTGACTCAGAGCTGGCTATACACTGTGACTAATCTTAGACCACATAAATTAGAAGTATGCAACAGGCTGTAAAACTGTTTCCAATCTGAACAACAAATTCCCAGTTCTTACTAACCTCTTATCAACAAACAATTCATGTGAATCCATAAAAAATCGAATTAATTACCTAATAAATATTGTAATCATAAATATAATTACATACTAGATGCAAAATAATTTTAAAGATAAAAATCAAAATATTTTTGAAGCAGCAGCTAATACTCATGCTTTATATAAATGATTTTCCTTAATTTAAATAATTTTTATATTTATATGGGAGAAAATATTTATAATTTTGCCTGATGGCAATGTGGACATAATATATTGTAATGGAGTAAAAACCTCTATGAAAAATAATGACTTTTAGAAGAAAACAATTCATTTCTTTCTTCTACAAACATCTGAATGCCTACAATGCCCAAGGCTTTCTGCTAGAACTGTGAATAAAAAAAGACAAATAAGACATGGTTCCTACAAGCAAAGAGTTTACAGTGGAAATGAGTGGTTCCCAAATTCAGCCCTGTATTATTCACATATCTTCATATTTAAATGAAGATCTGAGTCCTAATTCCCAAATTCTGATTCCATAAGTCTAGAACCGTGCCACAGTGCTGCACATTCTGATGCAGAATTCAAGCTTTGAGAAGCAATGATACTCAGTAGTAGGAAAGCACATAGTTCATCGTACAATATGTTTAATAACTGCTTAATTCTTTGATTTAGAATCCCCTCAATCTCCACATATGTTGCCTTTTAATCACGAGTTAAGACGGAATTCAAATTTCCAAATATATATATATATTTTTTATTTTATTTTATTTTTTTTTTACAAAGACCTGGACCTTAAATTCCGGTGGCTGTACATCATCAGGTGCACGTTGCGAACTGGATCACAAATCACAGTTCTACTAACTGAATTCCTGCTTCATTCCTGTGTCTAAGCTGTCACTTTGAGTACCAGTGTACTCAGTATTACTTTTAATGGCAAAAACTGCAGTTACTTTTGCACCAACCAAGTATCTCCTGCCTTGTTCCTGAATCTCTCATTTATTTCAGATGTTGTCCTGTATTTTATTTGCCAGTTCTCAAAGACTCAGCTCCTGCTCAATGATCAAGACCATTATACTTGGTGCTAGACCACCCTGATGCAGACCACCTACCTGGATTTGGACATTTTTTGTTCCCACAGACTCCACATAGCAATGATGTGCTGGCCACTCACCGGGAAAATACCTGTCACCCCTTGATGGACCTTTCTGACACTGTTTGCCTGTCCTCAAAAGTTCCTGGTAATCTACTCCAGTACTCTCCAATACATACAGAATATCGGAATTACCTAGAGAGATTCTTAAGTGCATGGATGCTTAAGCTTCACTCATTGAGGCTATGAGTCAGCAATTCTGGGATGAAGTCCAGAAATGCCATTAAAGGCTTTAATAAAGAAGGCACATTTAAGCTGGGCTTTTAAAAATGAATTAAATTTTATGTGTCATAGAAAGGGAAAATAATAATACAGCTAAAGGAAGCAAAGCAATGTCATGATGAAAAACGGTTGGGTACGTTTAAAGAAGAGAATCTAGTCAATTATTAGTTCCTACTAGATGTTTAATAAATGTTTTCTGAGTTAAAATACTGAAATAGTGAAATAGCATGCTAAATAAATGAAGTTTGGCTGGAGACATCAGCTATATGAGAAGATACAATAAAAGGATATAAGAATAAAAAGCTAGAGAGAAGCCAAATTCTAATTAGCGATGGGTTCTGGGATATTTTCTAGACAATAAGAATGAGTAAAATATTTGGAGTATTCTAACCCATCTCCTACACCTGGTGCCTTTCATTATTACTTCTGTGCTTCAGGTACCCAACTTGACGCGTCTAACCTTTATTGTTCAGATATTACACTTCATCTGCCAATGTATAAATGGTCTAATTGTATGTTAGAACCAATTCAATTAGGTGAGTAGGTGCAAAGATGAGACTTATGGGTAGGCTAAAGTAGTGTGGGTGATAAGGCTAGTTAAGATGTTATTACAGGAAGCAACAAGGTCCCTGTAATATACAATGGTGGTGGTCAAGGTGGAGAAAGGGCAAATTGCAGAGCCGTGTTGGAAATTGAATTGATAAGACCTGATTGTATGTAGAAGAGATGGAGTAAGGAATTGTACAAAACTATGAGGCTTGGGGTCCAATGGATTGTCAAGAACAGGCATAGAAAACTAAGAAAAAGACAGTGATTTCATGTAACACAAATTCCATTTCAAATATAGTTGGAGTTGATACTCCAACTAGGTCTTCAGTTGAAATTTTTCAACAATTTGGGTGAATGTGCAAGAAAAAGAGAAAGAGGATAAATGCAGGAGATATTCAAATAAATTGATGGAGTAATGTTCTAGAGAAGACATAAGATTAAAATGAAAATGAACAGCTAGATCCCTGAAAGAGGAAGGCAAGGACATCCTAAGAGAAGATATCTGGAGGGCATAAATAAAGACATGGATAAATTTTGATGGAAGGAGGGCCTATCAATATATTTGATATTATTAGTAAAATAACAACAAATATGGATGATGGGGGAACAGAATAGGTTCAGAAAGAGAACAATTTTCATATGGAATAGAGAGTATTCCTACGAACATATTTCCTGTGAAGTATAAACAAGGGATACATAGAAGATTGTGGAGCAGCTGGGACAATTAAGGACGATGAATTTATAGACAAACAAAGTAGAATCATTTCTATTTTTTCCTAGAAATATTTACCAGCCAGCATCTTGGAAAAAACAAATAGTGGGGTCTTCTCAGAGTGAGGAATCTTCCTGGAGGATAAGTCACAATGACATGGTATGAGATCTAAGGAGCAAAGAGATGGTATTGTTGAAATGTAACTATTCCATCCTGGAAAGGGAAACACTGTAGTCTGAAAAAATGTTGCACTGGAAGAATGAGAAGGAAAGGATGCTGAGTTAGATGCTGAAATCAGAGAGAAGGCAGACTATGTCTTAGTGTTCTAGGTTTACAGCCTCAAGACGGCTTGAAAGATGTTTCCAAGCTAAAGGGTCTGGATGTGCCAGAAGTTAACAATTATTGCCAATATCTACAGTGCCCATTAGGACATGTATCCAGGGAAGTGGTGTTATCAGGGAAGAAACAGGTTTTAATTTATATAAGCAGGTAGAATATGGAAGAAAATAGGATGAAGGATATTATGATATAGGACAGAGCACTGCTAGGGAAGGCGATAATTTCTTCTTGTGGACTAAAGCTTAACGACCTGGATATTTTATTCAAATAACATGAAAGATAAAGGCTGGTATAAAGGGGAGAAAATAGATGAAAATGAGTCTGATACTGCAACCATATAGTTCAGGAAAACATCTAGAATTCAATAAAAACAAGCAAGACTAAAAAAAGATATACATGAAAGGTTTACACGTTTATTTCTTCTTTTAAATCACGATAAAGCATAATTCATTAAGTTGGGGTTTTATATTTGTGGAAATACAGTAAAGAGGATCATCTCTGTTTTTGTCCTCCCTTCAATCTCCCAATGTTTTGGAGAAGAGTCAATGTAGTACACAGCTGGTACTCAAGCAACACGTGGGATAAAAAGCCTGTTGTATTTTTTAAAATGTGCTTTATAAATGTTTAGATAAGTATGCTATAAAGATTGCAGGTGGTATTGACACAATCCCCAAATAGTTAAAGGTTTCATGTTAGTTACCTGTTTCACGTTAGTTACCTGTTTCAGGTAGTGTGCTGACATGGCATGTGCTTTCATCACCTTCACCAGCTGAGGTTGAAGCTCTTACTTTAAAGACATATGAGGTATTGGCAAGAAGCTTTATGAAAGTGCACATGTGATCTTGGGGAGAGACTTTTGTAGAATTCCTTTCAACTGTTATCATATACTGCGTTATTATTCCATTTGCCTTTTTGGGTGGATCCCATTTCACTGAAACTGACTGCCAGCTTGTTGCCACGCACTGCATATTCTGCACGACATCTGGAACTTAAGAGATAAACATATGCCCAAAGTTAAAGTGTATACACATGTAAGTAGATAATTGATTGAATTACATGATCACTAGATACAACTGTGTTTAGAAGTAGAGCTAGAAAAATATTTAATGTATCAAATTTTCAATGTGTGCTTAAAAAGTCATTAACAGACTGAATCAAAAGGCTGTTGACTTGCTTTTTATGCTATTGTATTAATCATTACAGTATTGAACCAGTCACTATCTTCCAGCTCGAAGCACCAATCACATCCTCAAAAGCTCACAAGCAAATATGTAGCCTCAAGCCCAGGCCCAGGCAGTGTTTGAAAACTGCTCTCTTAATTGGAAAGGAACAATCTTAGCAATACTTTATTATGGAACATTTTTATGCAAACCATAGATGCAGGTGCCTCCCTGATGTGACAAATCTGGGCTTCACAGTACTTGGAAACCCCTAACTAATTTAAAGGTACTGGTTTTTACTGGGATGGCTTCTTTGGAAGAATCTTGAGGATTTCATCTTTGAATACCTTTTGTAGACATCATTGGAAGGAAGATTTAAGGAGTCTCAGTCTTATTTTCTAGAGCTTCTCTGAATTTACTTGAAACAAACCCAATTTCTCAGAGGTCCTCTATATCTGGTAGGCCTGGTTAAAGAACAATATCCTAGCCCACCAAAGTGACTGCACATTAGAGAGACTGGTTACTTCCCACATAAATGTCCAATTAGCCAATGTCCCCTAATGGTGGCATTAGTAGAATAGTTTTTCCTGTCACAGTAAAAGATAATGGTAGAAGAAAAATTGGGACACAGTCAACTTGTGGATTACAAACAATGAAAATTGAAAGAAAATAACTTGCTGCCATTATGCAAAACATAGTGATTTAAAGAATACTCAGGTGATCCCTGACCTGCCTACACGTCTCTACCTGGGTCTAAACTGAGCTGTTATAAACTTTTCTTCCTCCGTAAGAGGGAATATGTGGCATTAAAAAATTTTTTTAAAGATAATTTCTGGGCTGATCAAGGGATCTGGCAATTAAATGCTATTAACTATTCACTTCCTTGTTTTCAGAATCATATAACATTTTTATAAAATAAGTTAACATAAGATAGTTGACAATTTGCTGAACTTTAGTTTCTAAATCCAGATTTTGTGAATATCTATTTTCCTGATTTTTTGAACCTCAAAAAAAATAATTAACCAGTGATATTAAAACACTTAAAGGTGAAAATTTTATTTATTTAAATAATCAGAGTATAGAATGTTGGGGTACAATTGTATCTTACTGATAAAAATTATTTATTGGTTTACAGAAGACTTTCTACAAGATTAGCCTTGATTCTTATTGTCCTCATGTACAAATATTATTAAAATTTTTTTTATTTATGGGTTGAACACTTTTATATTCTGTCACTCATTCACAACATGCATTTCCTACAGTCGTGTCCACTCTTCACTAGAAGTCAGAAGGCCAATGTTCTAGTCAGCTTCTTCACTAATTTTCTCAAGGTCCTTTTCATCTAATCTGGCTCAACCATGGCTTCTTCATCTGTAACATGGGAATGGTGGTAACAGTAATATTCAGGGGGCATTTACTGTGTGTCCAACACTCTATGAAGTGGGCATTTACTGTGTGTCTAACACTCTATAAAGTGCTTTATGTGGATCTTTTCAAATATTTTTGACAACAACATTATGAGATGGCTACTGCTAATGTGTGCTTCTTTTCAGTTAAGGATACAGAGGCTCACAGAGTCATGAGCCTTTGCCAAGATTATACAACTAGTAGGTCATGGGGCTCAAATTCAAATCCAGAAAATGACTTCACAGCATGTACTTTTATCCACTATAAATGCTATTTATTTTGCATCTCTTACAGGAATGCATGAAAAACAGTCTCAGGTAGTCATAAATTTATGCAAAAATGATTAATTTAGTAGTCAGTGGTCTACCATCTCAATTTAAAGATTCACTAACATACCAGGAAGTGCATCCAGAGCTGATAAGAAGAAATGACTAGAACGGGATCTTTTGCTCATTCAATAAACATTGACAGAAGTAAACAAAAAAAAAATTAAGAAGAGGTGCTTCTAAAGGTATGCTCCAGTTGAGAAAAGGAAAAGTACATTTCTAAGCCATCATTAAATAGGTCCTAAATAAAAACTATTCAGTGTGCACACAAACGCAAGATATGTCATGTATACTACATGTGTGACACAGCAGGTAAGCTGTTGATGAATTAGACCAATGATATTTCAGTGTCCCCCACATGGTAAAGATGGGATGATGGGAACATAGGGGGCTTATGCAATGACTCATGCTCTCCAAATGTCACAACTCATCTTCTTAAAAGAAAATTATAGATATTGTTTCATTAAAAATATAAATCGGCCTGTTAAAAGTGACTGCTAGTTCATTTCCCCCTTTTTCCCCAGCTATCTCAAACAATTCTAAGAATTAGGTAATTTTCACAGATATCTAGAAGGCTATTTTGTTCCCAAACTACTTTTTTATTTCAACTTCCTCCGTTCAAAAGGAAAAACCATGTGTAAAAATATATGTATAAACACACATACAGCATAAGATTTCACACAAGACCAAGACTAAACGTAAAGCACTGAAATGCAATTTCCCTTTGAGTAGAATCTTAAGTAATGATACTTTATCATATAAACTAAGAAAAGGAAAAGAAAGGTGTTAAATATAAAAAGAAACATTTTAGGCTCAAAAACTGTATCTAACCTGATTCTTGGGTTGTGAATTTTACTACATTACTAAATTGATTGCCATTTCCAACTTTGGTGAACGCAGATACACGGATAGAGTAGGTGCTGACTGGTTCCAGTCCAACAAGTTTGGCTTCAGTTTTAAAACCTGATATATTCTGAAAAGCAGAAAAAAAATTATTAGTCAATGCATTGTCAAAAAATTGTTCATCATTGGAATATTTTCATTGAAGTTATTCCTTTTATATTTAACCTATAGTTTAATAAGCATGGATATTTTAAATTATAATAAAACAAATATTAGCATTTATTTTGTGCCATAGAGTGTGCTCAGTTTATGATACAAGGATGAATTGGGCACCTTCTTTTCCCTGAAGAACCTCATAATTGCCTTTTTTAGACTTTTTTTTTTTTTTTCTTGACAGAGTCTCATTTTGTTGCCCAGGTTGGAGTGCAGTGGCGTGATCTCTGCTTGCTGCAACCTCCACCTCCCAGGTTCAAGCCATTCTCCCTGCCTCAGCCTCCCAAGTAGCTGGGATTACAGGTGCGCACCATCACACCAGCTAATTTTGGTACTTTTTAGTAGAGACGGAGTTTAGCCATGTTGGCCAGACTGGTCTTGAACTCCTGACCTGAGGTGATCTGCCCACCTCAGCCTCCCAAAGTGCTGGGATTACAGGCGTGAGCCACTGCACCTGGCGTATAATTGCCTTTTTAAAAAACTAGAGTGTTTTATTTTCATGATTTTTACTTGGAATTATATACTCATTTTTTTTAATTTGCTATAATTACAGTCTGCAATTTAAATCCAACTTGTGCATAGTCAGAGATACTTGATTTTTCTGAACTCATCTAAATTCATTTTTAATACCCACAACATTCCTGTGTAAATTTATTTATTCTTCAGCTACTGTATGTAGACACTGGCAAAACAGCAGTGAATAATAATTTTAAAATATCTGCTTCTATGAAGCTTAAATTGGGAGTTTTCCCAGCCAATTCCTAAATTTATAATTTAACACTGTTATTAGAGATATGAGGAAAGGAACAAAAGAGTATCATAGTTGCCCAAGGAGGAATATGCTTTCTCATAGAAAAAAATTATCATTAAGTACAAAGTTTTCATTCAAAGGTAATTGTCTTAACCAAGAAAGCAGTTAAGATTAATCAATTATCCTCATGGACAGAGAAGATAATCTCCTATGTGATATAAATGTAGGAATCTTACATTATATCTAACAAAATATAAACCATGTTGATCATTTATTAAACACCACAGTAACAGAAATTTTAACGAGAATATTAATTCTTGGGGAATTTACAATTAGAATCCTATTTTAGACTATTCTCTAGAAATTCACTGACTTATTTTAGGGGCTCACTGAATCTCTTTATTTCAGTCATTCTTTCCTGCTTACTATTTACAAAACATACCATTAGATAATCTGGAGATTACAGACACATATAAGGCATGGTCCATGCCATCAAGGAATTTTTATATTAACTAGAGAAATCTACAATTTCTGAATGAGAAAAAATTAAACACAAAACAAGCAAATTATGATTTTGGTTAGGAAGGGCTAAAAACCAGAGAAACAACTGAACCCAAGAGGGCATAATAATAAGAGAGTAGTTTATGGGATAGTGAACAGATTTACACAAGAATATGTTGTCAAAAAGCGAAACATGAGTGATGGATACTTACAAACATATTCTTTTTTTTTTTTTTTTTTTTTTTTTTAGTAGAGACGGGGTTTCACTGTGGTCTCGATCTCCTGACCTCGTGATCCGCCCACCTCGGCCTCCCAAAGTGCTGGGATTACAAGCGTGAGCCACCGCGCCCGGCCTTACAAACATATTCTAATTGAACTTTGTACTAAATAAATAATTTCTTTCAGTATGTGTGAGTGACCTAAGTCACCTATTGATTTCATTATCTGTGGACCACAGTGGATTGACTGGGATAGCAGTAACACTTGAAGTGGTTCTAGCATTATTCTACCTCCACAAATGCATATAAAATTTGAAAGAAGAAAAATAGAAAAACAATAGAAAAACAGAGAAAATAATATAAATTGATACTGTCAGAATATCAGGGTAGATGAAAGAGAAAGGAGAATAGAACACACTAGGAGAGAAAGCGAAATAGAAAAAGGAAAGCAGATATAGTAACTAGATGCTTAGACAGGGAAAAAGATGGCATGAGAGTACATTTAAAGGAATTTGAAAGCAAATAAGATTATGAAAATTGATGAAAGAGAAAATAGACGTAAAAAGGAGTAACATGAGGTAGTAGATTTTAAAACACAAAACTACTGCCCATCTCAAATGTTGTATTGAATACTTAATGGTATAAAGATGGTACTTTTGCTACTTGTGAAATAGTAAAGATGTGCATCTATTGAGAAAACCTGTTTACAAATCTTAGAATATAAGTTATTCTCATGTTCACATAATGGCATATTGTCATTTTATGCTTACTGCTATTACAATGTTGGACAGATTTTTTTTGTTCTTTTAAAAACTGTGTACAATTACAGCAACAATAGCTAACATGTTTATCACATGCTTGGAATTGTTCGAAATGCTCTATGGAGACTTTCCTTTATAATCCTCAATTTTGAATGTACATATCTTTGTAACTCCCATTTTGCATTAAGAGGTAAGCAATGTCCCTACTGAAGCACAGTAAGTCTCAAAGGCAGAATCTGAGCCAGGTAATTTGAAGTCAGAGCTACTTGCTTCACCACTATGCTAAGAAAGCCTATGTTACAGATCACCATTCTGAGGAGATAAGATCCATATATAGACAACCACACTCTAACGCACATACACAATTATCCTAGGAATGCGATTACTCTAAGAAAATGATTCTTTTTTCCTTTTGATATCTATCTTCCAGTGACCCATACAGACAAAGCAAATAAAAAATGGAATAATGTTAAGATTAAACCAGAGATAGATAGGGCAAGAGGCTTCATGTCATTTAATGTAATTTCACACCTCTGGGAAACAAATTTCACATTTATGGAGTAATACGACTCAAATTATTCTCAGACTATCAAGTTTTAAAGTAATATCTTGGTTTCCAGAAAGAAAGTCATTGTTCCTGATGACATAAAGTTAATGCCTGCTTTTGATTTTTACTATTCAATTTGTAAGCTACATATGCTATAACAATGATTTACCATAGTCATAAACTGTAATGCTCATAATATTGAGTAAAATGTTTACTGCAGATTTTTTGCACTCTTCTTCCTGTAAACTAAATAAGAACATTCCAGGACTCCATTTGCCTTTGGGGAAAAAAATAAGAAAATTTTCTTAAACAAATGCTTGTTAATTACATTTTGGCAATTAAATGCTAGAAATCACAGACATATATTTGAGACTCTTTGTTACATCAGTTCTGTGGATATTTTTCACTAATTCTGAATTCCGAAAATGGAGGAGGGAAAATGTGGTTAGTGTTGCAAATGAATTATTCTTGAAAATAAACAAATAAGGATATATCATGAAAGACCAATTAGTGTAGGATCATATGCTATTGGGAAGGATGAACAGAAGTCCAGAATAAATATAAATACCTTTCTAAAAGGTTAAAAAGATTCCCTTGGTACTGCTTTTAACAATAGATAGAAACACATTTTATATTTGTAAGCCAGAAAAAATTACTATACACTTTCCAGCATTAACAAAATGATGCAACTGTTTCTTAAATTGTAGATATCTAGAAGTTACAAATCTAAGTACATCGCTCTACAAAGTATTCAGCTTATATATCTGGCAAATGCTTGCTTGTGTTTTCCATCAGCATCCTTAAATTGTAGGAAATAAAGAAGCTTAAAAAATAGCATTGTTTAATTTAGTAGTTCATTTTCCTCCTATATGTCAAAAGATTTTAATTCAATTTCTGATTTTTAAAAATAAACATATACTGTTATAATCAACCTACCTTATAATATATAGTGTCAGTTTCATGTTCATGAATTTTAAAACTATATACTTTAACAATACCGCCTGGAAGAGGACTTGGGCTCCATTTCAGCCATACAAAGTCTGAAGTACAGTTGATTAAAGTCAAATTTTGTGGAGGTGCTAAAGGCACTGTAGGAAAACACATGATGAAACTTACATTCATAAAACCTTTAACATAAAAATAGCACTGTGACTTACTTTCTTGAAGACATTAGTTAGAAAAGATTTATAAAATGATCATATTTTAATTTCAGAAACAAATATCATAATTAATTATAATTTGTATTTGGACATAGTAGTTCCAAAGTAGTTTTAAACAGGACAGGAAATTCTGAAGCTCAAATTGCAAAAAAAAATTCAACAAAGTAAATATAATGGTAAGGCTGTTACAAAGAGACAATCAGATACCCTTTCATATTCCATGCTGTTCCTTAAAAAGAGAGAGCAGGCGCTGCAACAGTGAAATTGTTTGAAGAAATGTGGATTCCGGCTTACCTGACTCATCTGTGTAAAAGAAAAGAATACTGGAAGGACCAAGTCCTTTTATAGTTCTTGCAGCAGCAAAAAAGCTATATAATGTAAATGGTGAAAGCTCTTCCAATATTATGTAATTATCAGAAGTAATGAAAGAATAATTTTCATCTGGTCCTTGTAAAGTTAAATCATAACTTATTATTGCACCATTTGGCTTTACTGGGGGATCCCATGATAAGAGAACTGAGGTAGAGGAAAGGTTTTTAAAAGTGTTGATTATTGGTGAAGTTTCTGGGACTACAAAAGAAAAAGAGAATATTAAATGAAACAAAAGTGAATCAGCATTATAAAAGAGGATTCAATCATAATGGGATTTGATTTTCTTAGCAGATTATTTTAAGAAACATTGTGTTTATTGAAAGGCTAATTACTTGAGATCAAACAGAATCAATATAATTGAAGACTGTTTCCTATCAGAAAGCAATGTAAATGAAAAGAACAACAATCTGCTTAATAGGCAATAAAAGGGTCTAGCCTACCATCTTCTTCAGTTTTGATGTATAGATGGGCAGTATAGGTATCAGAGAATCCCTTTTCTGTTGATGGAGTAATTTTTAATATATAATCAGTGTATTTTTCCAGATTATCAAAATATATGCTTCTCTCATATGTAACTAGAGGTGGTCTCACGTGGCGAGGAGTCTGCTGTAAGATCAGTGAAACATAGTAGAAGACTAGACCGTTTGGTTGAGCCGGTGGGACCCAGCTTACATTTATTGCAGTTGACGAAATGGATTCGTAAGTCAGGTTTCCAACAAGCCCTTCAGGTACTACGATAGGTAATGGGCAAAATACAAAAATCATCAGTTACCCTAAACAGAATCTAAATTCACAAACTGAGTATAATTGTTGAAATGGCAACTATTACATCATCAGCTCTTAAATTATTGAAATGCAGATGTGGTAAACATTCACCTATTATAAAATATCTTCCAAATAATTATTTTAAAAATCATTCAAAATAAACTCTGTCATCTTTAATATGTATGGGAATTGTTTCTATAATATTCTTTTGGCTGTTCTTTCCTACTATGTGGAGATTTTGTGTGTGTGTGTGCATAATATGTGTATGTATACTGCTTTATTTAAATATTTTGATAATTTATATTATTTAAACCATCTTCTTAGCTTATTTCTTCTAAATATTACCCTTGTTGTACATATGAGGAAACTAAAGCTCAGAGCCATTAAGTGACTTCTCCAAGGTCATGTGGGTAGCCAGAAAAATCAATACTAAAATCTTTCCTAAGATCTAGTCTCAAAATCTCTCCAGTCCCCAGATTACCAACTCACATTTGTATATTAAAAAGTTATTCTACTTACACACAAGTTCCAATTCTCAGATATAAGTTGTATTGTGACATTAAACTCTATTAATGTAAATTTGACATCCACCTGGAGTAGTGCATAGTGAGTGCTTATTATCCATGGTGTGGAAATTATAACTGATAAGATGTTATAGGTTGGCAAAAATCCTGGGAGAGATCTGCATTTAAAGAATGCCTGAAATGGTATTGATCATATATTACAATATAACATTTTTGCTAAAGACTCCCCAAATACATATTTCCCCACATTTATCATTTATTTTTATATTGACCAACTTGTCAACAATTCAAAAGATTGTTCCAACAACAAATCAAGCATTCACTTCTCATGCTTAAGGAATCTATCAATTTATGGCTTTCAGATAATAAACATGGAGTTTTACTCCAGAAGTTTAGGTCACTGCCATTTCTCAAAAAGGGATTAATCTTTGAAAATAAACAAGCAAATGGATGACAGAAACAACTACAAGAAAAATAGGCAATGATCCACTTATCACTGTATTCTGAAAATTGAAACATAAAAAACATCGAGATCTTCAATCATTAATGATACAGTTTTCTGAATACTCAGGATAAATAGGATTCTTCAGAAGATGCATATGAGAAACTTCTGGAGTTAAAAAAAAGATTCTGGATATATTAGTCACAAACACAGTGAGAACAGAAGTGCTGCAGAGCCCTATGTAGATTCAAAGTCTGAAAAGAAAACAAGTTGCTAGAGATTTTTTAAGTCATTAAAGAAAATGAATAAATAAATTAACTATTGGAAAATTCATCCATGTATGCAGTACTTTTTGTGCCCATAACTGGATGGCCATGACATATTTTGAAGCAATAAAAAGAACAGAATTTTCATGAATGGATGTTAGTGGTTTTGTTGAACAGAAGAGGCTATTACTGCAATAGTTTTGTAAGTATATTAATTGCATTTTCAAACTCCTGTAATGAACGTGTCTAAATAAAAGACGTTATTACAAATTCAAACAAATAGAAAAAGTTCCTAAAATAATAAGTTTTAAAATAATCATATTAAAGATTAATAAGTGTTTTTTGTTTACATACTGTCTTGATCTGTGTATACTTCAACTATGTCACTGCTTTTATTCCCATTTCCAACTGAAGTACTTGCCGTTAACCAAAACGTATAGTAGCTGAATATTGCCAGTTTATCTATAATTGTGGATACAGTCATATTGTCAAAGTCATTGGTTACTTCATGGAGTGTAAAATTCTGAAAAATAAACACATAGCTTTCATTGTTCAGAATGTATTTTTTCAGTATGCATGAACACTTCAAAATAATTGTTATCAATGAATTGATTTTATTATTTATCATTATTTTAATATGTTGTTTTAGGAAAATCAACATAGAACATTTTTTATTGCAACAAATAAACTGGAAATATGTTTGTACTAAGAGAAATAGATGGTGGTCTTTATTGCAAAGCCAATATAAAAAATTAGCAAAGAGTAAAAACTCCAAGCCAACAATGAAGAAGGTCAAGTGGCCAAATGGAAATGCTACAACTCTGCTGATTAGTGTCACCTTCCTTATAAAAACATTCAAGTAATTTTCAAAGCATCAGCTAATTTTAAACAAGTTTGGGAGTATTAGAAAACTTTTAATTTTATTCCTTTCTATTTGTGATAAAGGAATTTCAAATGTGTTCGCCTTTTTCTATAAACTCAAATAGCTATTATTATTCACATTTAGTGGGTTTTCAGACTTTCACATTTCTTTTCAGACTTTGCTTCTCACAGTTGTAGCAAAGGGATGGCAAACTGATGTACTCTCTGATGTGTAAAGTAAGAGAAAGTTTTAAATTCTCTTGCCTGACTCCTACTTACATTTTTCCCCAAGGCTTAAAAAAATTATTAGGGTATTTATGCAATCATTTTCTTTCCTATCAAATTTTAAAAATAAAACACATTGCCAAATAAAATTAATTCTAAAATAAAAGGAGACTTAAACATATAGGTAATCAGTTATAGGTAATAATTTTATAATTTCCATCTGCACAGAGTAATCTGAATCATTCCAATCCACATGAAGCCATTTAAGTCCTATAGACCTGCATTCAAATTCTGGCAGGGTATCCTGGATAAATCATCTAATCTCAAAGCTTTTCTTCCTTCAGCTGTGAAATGGAAATAATCATCTCCACTTCACAGACAACTTTTGAGGATTAGATGACATGAAGCACAAAAAGCCATTAATACCATGTCTAGCACACAATAAAAAAAACAGTAATTAGTTTCATTTAAATGAATAACATAGGATAGGCAAATTTACTAAATTTATAGTAAGAATGGTTCTGAAATTTATCAACAAATTAAATTTAGCAAAATTTTATGGTTCTTTTGCCAGTATTCAGGGAAAAATATAGTGCAATAAAAGATTTACTTCAATTTTGTGGTGATTTACATAGAAATAGACAAGTTAAAGTAATATAGCAATCTCACACAAAATATGATCCATGAACTTTAATACCTTCCAATACATCTACTTTACACATGGAACTGGCTTATATAAAGCACCACTTAAAAGTATTAACATAGCTTTTTGATGTGAATTTTAATTTTTGTTAAAAGAATTTATTCTGATTACCTATGACCTTGATGGCTAATACATAACAAATTATCTTAATCACCCAGAAGTCATTCCTGCTGAGTGTGTGACTTAATGTGCATAGGCATGTAACAAATTTGTAACATTAGATCAATTATCCAGATGATTATTTTATTCAGCTGTTTATTTTTGCACAAAAATGTCTTTTGGCACAAATTATCTAATTGAGGCTTATTTTTTTGTTTATGTAAATATAGTCAGAAGGTATTTAGTAAAACCTTTTCAAATTTGACCAACCAACTAATATTCATGTAACACTTTTTTTTTTTTTTTCTTTGAAACAGAGTCTCACTCTGTTGCCCAGGCTGGAGGGCAGTGGCACGATCTCGGCTCACTGCAACCTCCGCCTCCTGGGTTCACACCATTCTCCTGCCTCAGCCTCCCAAGTACCTGGGACTATAGGAGCCTGCCACCATGCCTGGCTAATTTTTTGTACTTTTAGTAGAGATGGGGTTTCACTGTGTTAGCCAGGATGGTCTCGATCTCCTGACCTAGTGATCCGCCTGCCTCAGCCTCCCGAAGTGCAGGGATTACAGGCGTAAGCCACCACACCCAGCCCATTTAACACTTTTTAAAATAGAAGACATTATGCCAGGCACACTAAGGAAACATAAGTGGGTAAAACTTAAAAAGTAGAAAAGTTAATATGCTGTACAAAATACAATGTGCAACAACTGAAGGAAGAACAATATGGATTGCCAAGTAGTAGCAAAGAGGTTGAATTCTCCAAGATAAGAAGAAGGAAAGATGGCTTCGCTACATACTCAAGGGCTCCAAAATTATGACTATGTACTAAAAGTGATGTTCTATTATAATATTTTTAAAGTCTTTCAATTAAAATATGTATTGAGCATTAAACCTATGTCTAACGTAGTTGCAGAAGACTTTTGGAGATGAAAAACTAAATATTACACAACTCTTTTTCTACAAGATGCTTGTCATGGCATAAGGCAACTAAGAGAAGCAACAGTTATCGGTAATAGGAGGCAGAATATGATATGTCATGCATGACATATTCTACAAAGTTCTGTAGGAAGAGGAAAGATGATAAGGAACAAATAAAAAGGTATACACCTATTCTGCTACATAATTTTCATTTAGAGGCTTTCTTCTACTAATTCAAATTAGAAAACTAGGTAGTGAAGGTATTGATGCTATTTTTAACATTAACTTTAGGAATAAGTTAAAGCGTGGATAAACTTCAAGCAATATGAGACTATACTTCTGAAATATTTTAACATCATTAGCCTGTGCCCTCTTGCAGCTGTCACACTTAAAAGCATTCTTAAGATTATTTAATAAAAGATAACATGTTCTAAGGCAGATGAATTGCAAATTAGATCTTATTACACACCCAGGTGTGAATAAGTAGGTTTAGACGATCATGTTGGAACCATAGTTTGATACTTATGCTCTATTATTTAGATATGGGCAAAGAGAACCAAAATATAAATCACATAGAAGCCATAAGTAAATTGTACAGAGACAAAATGATTGCTAAAATTTAGAACTACTGGAACAATTGTGCAATGTTTTCTAAATGCATAAAAGAAGGAAAATCTCCAATTTGCATATCTTCTATGGGTATACTGACATATTGTTACAATTGTAAACAACATTTTGGTTAAAAAATAAATTGCCTCTCTAGGCCTCATTTCTCTTCCCTACAGAGAACAAAACAAAAAGCAAAAACTGCGTGTCATACAGAGTAGAAAACTAGACCTTCCTTTCTCCTTCTGCACTTAAGGCATTTGTTCAAAAATGTTGATTTACGATTACATCTGTAACTATATCTACATGTTTTTTATTACAGCTATAATTATATCTACATGTCTTTTATAAAGTAGTTTTCTCTTTGCATCAAGTTTTAAATAGACAGACTTATACAACGCTACTCTTACAGAACGGAATATAAACACTAAACCACCTTCTGGACTTTGTCTTTCTCCCTGCTAGGTTAGTCCTGAGATAGCTTGCAAGTTCTGCTCTTGCCCTCTTCATTAGCCTACATTGCAATATAGCTGCTCTAAAGTCTTAATTCCAGAGGCTGTTACTCAGGAGAGCTAACTAGTGACTAAACTTGGGCTGTCAGTCACAAATGGGATTACGTAACTCAGAATTTGTAAGACTCGTCTTTCTTCTTCTTTTACTTAAAAGGATAGAAAGAATTAAGAATCACCTAAGGCACAAACACGTGGTCAATAATTTCTACCACTAAGGGATGTATTCTGTACATTGCAGCATTTCTTCTAAATTCGTGTTTTTCTTTTCTTTTTTTCTTTTTCTTTTTTTTTTTTGAGATGGAGTCTCGCTCTGTCGCCCAGCCTGGAGTGCAGTGGCGCAATCTTGGCTCACTGCAAGCTCCGCCTCCCGGGTTGACGCCATTCTCCTGCCTCAGCCTCCCCAGTAGCTGGGACTACAGGTGCCCGCCACCACACCTCGCTAATTTTTTGTATTTTTAGTAGAGACGGGGTTTCACCATGTTAGCCAGGATGGTCTCGATTTCCTGACCTCGTGATCCGCCCGCCTCGGCCTCCCAAAGTGCTGGGATTACAGGCGTGAGCCACCACGCCCGGCCGTGTTTTTCTGATTATATTCCAGCTCTCTGCATCTTTGATTCAATCATAATCACTCCAATTATCCTTTTTATATGTTAGAGTTCTGTGAAACATCTAATTTGGAGAAATAATATAATTCTGTTGAAAGTTGAAAATATTTTTTCAAAGTAAATGCATTTTAGCTATTTTCATAGCCATCATCATTCACATCCTAGAGAGTGCCCATCTACAAACTGTGCAAGCCTAGAACCTTATCCATGACAAATTAAACACATTCTGAGTGGTCTTCATTTCATCTGACATTAAACATTAACTACTAATATACTATTATTATAATAACTCTTCCTGCTATCAAAAACTTTTTTTTTTTTTTTGAGACGGAGTCTCGCTCTGTCGCCCAGGCTGGAGTGCAGTGGCGCAATCTCGGCTCACTGTAAGCTCCGCCTCCCGGGTTCACGCCATTCTCCTGCCTCAATTAAAGAAAAACAAACACATCCAAACACTAAAACTATTTATCATATACAAACAAATGAAAAAAATTTAGCTAATAAATAACTTTGAGGATAAATGATACCATCAGCACTTTAGAGAATACTAAATAGGACACTTTAGAGAACACTTCTTGGAGGAAGTGTAATAGAGGGCCATCTTTATAAACAGAATTTTCAGTAGGTGGCAGATTCACTATTTTTAATACATGTGAAGCTTATATAGAAGTGTGTGTGTGTGTGTGTGTGTAAAGAGAGATTAAATGTATCTGACATTTCTACACCACATTTTTCTATGTCAATGGGAGTTTTATAAAATACATCTGTGACTAATTATCAATGTAAGGTAAACAATTTCTTTTACTGTGACAAGTCTGTATTATTAATAAAACTTAAGGATGTTAATAAAGAACTAGAAGAAAATTCAGTTCTTACCTGCATAAAAGTACCTGAAGTATTTCTGTAATAAACAGAGTAATATTGTATAATCCCATTAGGTTTTGAAGGAGGTGTCCAGAAAAGAATTATTGATGAAGAACTGAGGTTTACATAATAAACATCTTTGGGAGGATCGCTTGGTGCTATAAAACAAATAATTGAACAAATTACTGTATTTGTGGTTACAAGTAATGTCTGAAATGGCCTGAATTTTACCTACAGTTTATAAATTAAAGTGATAAAAATTGTTTTTCAAAGAAGCTTGAATTAGAAATGTCAGAAATGAAATCCATAAAATGCATTGGGTCACCCCTCTAATACTTTATTATAGGCATATTCAAGCTGAAGACAGATGGATTTCTTACTCATAAAATATTATCTCTGTTCTAAAACCTGTCCACTGCTCTGGATATGAGAACAATATTATAACAGGTTTCCAATACAAAATACATGATTTGAAATTCTAATATAACTTAGAATTTTTAAGTCATAGACAAATGATTCATGCATTTTATGTTGTTTCATTTAATAAACACATAAAATTCTATTTGTCAAATAACTTCTGTGCTAAGTGCTTCTAAAAATATAAACTTATGTAATCTTCATAAGAACCCTGTAAAGTAGAATGATACTGTTTCCACATTACCAGTGGGAAATTGAGGCACACAGAGATTAATTTTCCCAACATCACACAGCTAAAAAGTGATCAAAATGCAATTTTTCATCAAACTGATGATGAATATTAGGCTTCATCATACATTTTGATATTTGAATTTTTTTCTGGGCAGGATTTTTTTTTAAAGAAAAAGAACATTCTTTTAATTGGCATACATCCTTAACTCACCTCCCTCTGGTGTTTGAAAGCTAATGATATTGCTTCTTGTTTTCCCATCACCAAATCTGGTGCTAGCTGTTACACAGGCACTGTATTCAACATTGTAATCCAAATCTGGTAACTCCAATGACGTTTCAGTGACATTAATAGTTTTTAATGATGATCTATTCCTGAGATAAAAAGAATATTATTTGTATAATTGAATTTTAAAAGTTAACATATACTTTCTGAGCACACTAACATTAAAAGCAAACAACATTAATATATGGAAATTTATTCTTCTAGATTAATAGAATAAAGATGTTGGTTATCCTGAAATACTGAAAATAGTAAATTTCAGAATTCTTTAGTAAATTAACTTATTTTGCTTTTAATTATATTCAGTAATTAGATCAAATGTTAATACGATGTTCATACTTAGAGTTTGCTTGGACCAATTTTAATGGATATTAAGGAACACTATGTACTAAAGTAATTACAGTATTCCCTTTCATACTGATGTTTTCATTGTCCAAACATTTGTTCATTTCAAATGCTGGCAAAATCTTAAACTATTAATTTATAAAATAAATCTATCCTTCAAATATTGTACAAAAGTAACATTTACTTCAGGCCAACATAAATAAATAAATAACAAATATCTAAATAGTGATATGTAAAATAACAAGGCTGTGGGCTCTCCTATAGTTATTTAATAGAAATGAGATTGAAAACAATGTATGTATATCATACAGGAAAGAAGAAAATATAGCTCACACCTCTCACTCAATCAAAATCTTTAAAGTATTTAAAACATCACTCTAGAAAAGAAAACAAATCAAATAAATATAGACTCAAAACTCTCCAAGTACGTATCAAAATCTCAGGAGGGGAAAAAAGAGTCTAAAGAACAAAATATAACATTATTTTATTTCAGTCATGTTAGTTCAGTTTCCACAGTTTGAATTGGGTATAGATTAATATCTAAAACCAAAAAATGAACATGTGCATAGTGGTGCTGAAAAATGTGCATTATGGTTGATTTATATTTTAGGAATAATAAAGTTAGTTATTAAAGAATTTAGATAAGGGAATATGATCAGTAACACTGAAAAAGTATATGCCTCATGTAATCTCATATTTTTCTTCTTTAGACACACAAAGCACTGAAGAAGTAAATGAATATTCCCTCTGAATAGAAAATGCTCTTTCTTTACCATTGAAATATTTGAAGCCTTGAATCATTAGGAGGAATAATAGATTTTAAATGAATTAAGGGTTTCCACAGAGATACATTTCAGTCATGGTTTTACTACCACAGAAGCACCAAGTTATTCCAAATATAAGTTTTGTTATCTGAAAAAGAGTTAGAAAGCTTACCACAGTGAGAAAAATATGGATTCGGAGTATGTGATTGGAGACAGGCAGGATTAGCCAGGCTATTCAGCAATTTGAAACAGTTTCATTTGACATCCTTTTTCAGGAGCAGTAGGGAGAGCTTTCATTTATAAAAGCATATGTTCTATATCTTGATTTTTTTTCTCTTATCATGTTAACACCAATGATCTATAGCATAATGTTTTTGGAGTTGCATAATTTGGATATATCATAGTTATTTAGCCATTCTATGAATTAACTTTTAGGCTTTTTCTCTTTTTTATTTCTTTAGCTATTACTAACAACGATGCCACAGTTATCCTTAAAGAAGTATCTTTTCATAATAGTATTAAATTTTTTTTTTTTTTTTTTTTTTTTAGAGACAAGGTCTTGTTATGTTGCCCAGGCTGGACTTGAGTCCTAGGCTCCCAGTATCCTACCATCTCAGCCTTCCTTCAGAGTAGCTGGGACTACAGGCATGCAACACTACACCGGGATACAAATTGGGTGTTTCTTGAGTCAAATGGTTTGAATGCTTTTTAAAATTTTAAGATTACTACTCCAAAATGATTACTGTATCAAATTTTAAGTTATAATAATTATAATTATTTAGAATCATACCAGCAATGTGTGAGAGTACCCATTTTGGCAAACTCACATAAATCTCTGGATATTATTAATATAGTTAGATTTTAGCAGATTTTTAGTTAGATTTTAGTTAGCCATTCCTGGCTCTGAGTGAGACAGAATGTCTTCTTACATGTTTGTTCGTCATTAGTGATCCATTAAAACAAATACTCACAAAAATAAACTTATTTATGGGTTTTTTATATTTTATTTTAGTCTTTTAAATGAAACACATTGTTAGTCTGAGCTCTTTAGACACCATTCGTTAGACAGTGCAAGCAAAGTTAACTTTCACACCTTCTGAATTTAGAGATGATATGTACAAAATCAATATTCAACAAAATCCAACAACAAAATGTAATTAGCATCTACTTTGTGTCGGGCACTACTTTAGGCATAAATATGAGTAAGATACAGCCCCTATCCTCAAAATAGAGAGATAAAGCAGTAAATAATTCTACAACAATTTGCTAATAACAATGTGACTTCCTTAAGGACAAGGACAATAACCTTTTCCCTTAGTAGTTAAAAGTAAAGAACAAAGAAAGCAATGAGCAAAGAAATTAGTTGTGACCAAAGTATACAAAAAGAGAATAAGGCATGGCCCCAAAGATCCAGGAAATTATTCACTAGAAAGCTAGTTTGTAAAGTTTGAGAGTAGGATAGGGAGTTGAGGGAGGTGGGAGAAGAAGAGAGGAGGCCTATAGGACGAAGTAGGTCTAACTCTTAACATATCCAAAGTCATAAACTGTGTACAAAGGGAGGGAATATAAATGTTACACAATACTTATTATCTAAAATATATTATTTTTCAACACTGGCCAAATCTCCCAACCAGTGACTGTTTTCAAACTGAGATGAAACTTGAGGGAAGTCCTCAGTAAAATGATTTTACTTATTTAACTCTAAACCTGTTTTTGAATAGCTTTCAAAGCTTTTTCGAATTTAAGAAATGAAAAAGAATTTAATTACTTTGAAATTATTCTGTAAAAACATAAGATGTAGTTGTTCTGTCTTTACTCATGGGTAACACCAAAAAAAGTCTTCAATTGGGATAAATAGTCTCTAAGATGAAGTTATTTCCTAATTAACTTACAATTTTTTTTTCAAAAGACATACCGCATTTGACATCTAGGGCATAAAAGAAATTCTAGATCAAAAGAGCAATTAATTTGCTTTACCAATTTCTTTGTTTACCTCTTACAACACCAAGTCCATGCTAGGCCTATGAAGGAATCCTGAATACCCAAACCATAGTAAATAAATTTCTCTGTTTCCATAAGTATGAATATGTATGGTTCTCTAGACAAGGTTTGAGACTCTTTGAAAAGTCATAGTTTTAATTTTAATCTTTATCATTTGATATTTTGTTCCATGTGCATAATCTACCCTGATGATACATCCATCCCTGTTCATTTTTGTGAATTTATTTTCAAAACTTTAATCAGTTATTATCTAAATGTTCTAGATTAATCCTTTCACTCACTAAATAGAACTCCCCAAAATGAAGAATGTGAACACTCACTTACTTGACTCTTTAATTAGGTTATTTTTTTCCTCATATGAACCAGTGATGTTCATTAATTTTCCCATTATATAAGAAAACTACTCTTCTATGTTGTACTTTAGCATAATTACTCTACACAACTTGCTGGCATCAGTAGGCTAGTGATTATGTATTAAATAATCCCAAACTAGCAAGGCATAAACAGTTGCACGTTCCTAAAGCTGTTCTAGCATCCCAGAGACTGAGTCAAAGTAGGGTATTCATTTGTTGTTATTGTTCTTGTTGTCATCATTTGGTTGACTGGCTAACTTTGGTTTGGTTTGGCTTTGTTTTGCTTGTTTGCCTTTGGTAGGAAAGATACATTTAAAAGATTAAAGGAAAAAGCCACTGAAGAGAATGAGTTTGAAGCTGAGGACGCATACACTAATAATCCATAGATAGCTTTAGAGCAGACACAAGGAATTAGGATCCAGAAGGCAGGAGGAAGGATTGCACCTGAACTGAAAAAGAGAGATTTAGTATTTCATCCTCTGAGAATGGATGTAAATGAGTTCATGGATTCTGGAAGCAAGAATTTGAAGTAGTCAAATTTTTGAGATAGTCACCTGAATTTTAAGTTTAGAATGGAAGCTGGGTTTGTCTGCTTTGAATGAGGTGAGTGAGATTTAGCAAAAGGCTTGAAAATAGAGATGATTTGGGAAATTTCCAAGGACAACAGGAGAGGAAACTGATCAAAAACATGTAAAATGACTTCCCAGGAGTGCTCAAAGATTAGTGAGATTAGGAAAAAACAAGACTTTTAAATGTAGAATACTTCTTTCTTTCATTACTTCAACAAGTATTTATTGAGGGCATAAAATATAAGTTATTATGCTCTGTGATGGAAATATAAAGGTGACAAAGACATAACCTCTGGCTTAAATGGGTTTATAGCCACATAGTTATCATCCCATTAAGGCTCCAAAATTTGAGTAAAATACTTCAGAAAATGGGCTATTGGAGGAATACACAATTATTAACTACCCATTTCTCCCCTTTAAAGCTTATAAACTATTCAGATATTTTTATTTTCTTTTACAAAGTGTATAAGTTATATCTTACTAGAAGCTTATGATTTCATCCATTTGAAATTTATTGTCATAAGGTTATTTTAAATGTCTATTTATTTATTTATTTATTTATGAGACAGAGTCTCACTCTGTGACCCAGGCTGGAGTGCAGTGGTATGATCACAACTCACTGTAGCGTCAATGGCCCCAACCCCAGGCTCAGGTGATCCTCCCATCTCGGTCTCCTGAATAGCTGGGACTACAGGCATATGTTACCATACCTGGTTATTTTTTCTAGAGATGGAGTCTCACCATGGTGCCCAGGCTGGTCTCAAACTCCTGGGTTCAAGCCATCTGCCCACCTTGGCCTCCCAAAGTTCTGGGATTACAGATATTTCTTAATTTTTAGGTATCTGTGGTGATGGTGTCCACGCTGGTCTCAAACTCCTGGGATCAAGCCATCTGCCCACCTTGGCCTCCCAAAGTGCTGAGATTAAAGATATCTCTTAATTTTTAAGTTATCTGTAGTTGTGTCTCCTTTTTCATTCCTAACATTAAATTAAATGTGCTTTTTCTCCTTTTCCTGGATCATCTCCCCATTTCTTTTTTAACTCTATATTTTAAGTTACTTATTAGTTTTGCTTTTCTCTCTTGTAAATTTTTAATTTGGTGTCTATAAGTATGGAATTTATGGATTATACATGATTATTAATGACAATATGGGAATAATTATTCATGTTTCTTCCCTGTCTGCTTTAGAACTTATCAATTTTGTACAAAGGGAGAACAAAGCATAATATTTAATACTTTAAAGCATCATGAATTAAATCTTAGAACACAATTTTTATTTGGAAAAGAGTCCATTTTTGTGAACCATAACAGTATAGTATAATAATGAATTAAATAACTTTGGCGTAAATTAAATTGTGTTCAAATGAATACAAGGTTAACAATTGCTTGACAGGGTTTACATAGTACAAATATTTTTCAAAACATCTTTCTACTGGAAATTTTAAAAAGTTATAGGTTCTATAAATATAATCATAAAATTAATTTTATAAATGAAAGTGTATTTTAACACATTTAGTCAAGAAATAAGAAAGATTGCCTTTTTACTGAAAGTTTGCCATGTGTTGTAGAGACAAAAATGATTTTTAAAAAAGATAAGGTGATGCAAAGTGCTTAATGTATAGCAAGCTTTAAAATGCAATCGGTGGTGGATTGTCTTTTAGTAGAGGCTTTTAATTTATAATCATAAAGCTCTAAAGTTTGGAAAAAATTACTTGAATAATTTTTTTTCAGTAAATCAGTGCCCTTCCACTTTATTAAAAATACTTCCTTTCATTTTTTCTTCAACAGTTTCAAATATCTGATCACATTAATTTCTCATAATAAGGCTTTAAAAAAATAAAAGCTCATTAATTTTCATTTCTTACAGGAAATCCTAGTTAGGACTCTTAAATGTAACCAAATAGTATTAACGTTAGCCCTTGCTTTAAAAAATTTTTAAACACATGGTACTTACCTTACTACAAATTTAGAATATTGTTATTCCTGGCACTCCCCAAAGAACATAATTTCAAATTGTCTGTTCTTCAGTTCCTCTAAAAAGCTGTGGAAAGTGTTGCTTATGGAAGACTTGGAGGATGGGCAAACCTTTAAATTTACTATTCTGGCCTTTGATCAAGCAGAAGCTACAGAAAGCCATATACATTATACATTTGACCTTAATTGTCTGTGAAATCACCTTCACCTTACTGTATATATTTTTGGGGGAAATTCTTATCACTTTCCAATTCTATAGCCACATAATTCTATTCACCATACAAAAACCACACTAATAGCCTTTAGACTGATATGTCCAATTGACTCTTCTGAAAGTTTCTGGAATTCCAATCTATGGAACTAGTTCTCCAACTTAGTTTCCTCCAACCAAAGCTTTAGCTCCCAAATCTAGCCTCTCTGCAATCTTCCTTTCTGTAAACACCTGCTTCTCTGAGATGGCCAATTCTGGGTTCCAATTCATACCCTGTCTCCATAGATTTTGATTTTTATGTGAAGATCCATAACCAGAGAAAGCACAGATAGGATGGGGCATGGAACTGTGGGAATCCAGAGCATTAGAGAGGTTAAATTAAAATTGACCCCAAACATGCTGAAATATGTCTATGTGGTTTCTCCTCTAGATTTTTGATGCTCTATTTTAAAAATTGTTTAGAATACTTACTATATTCCAGGCACTGAGCTAGTGACTTGTGATAAAGTACAGTCACTACACTAGACCTTACCAACTCACAGGAAGACCCTTATTAAACAAGAAAATATAAATGTTATGGAGAATTATAGAAAGGGAACTGAGCTTTTCAGAAGGTCAAGTATGTATTATAATAATAACCAGTAGTATACTCCCATTTTTTTATAGTATCCACATTATTTATGAAGGGAGAACTAAGGCAATTCAGTAATAAATTGACTTCTTATAAGTAGAACCACACACACACACACACACACACACACACCGTGAGAGATCCGAGAGAGACAGACAGAGAGAGAGAGAGAATATGACTGTTAGTATTACACAGAATTTTAAAATTTTATTTAAACCATGTACCCAAAGATGTATGATCACACTCCTGGAGAAAACATTCCATGGGCTTTCCATTGCACTCGCAATGAAATTCAAACTTCTTGCGAGCAAGGACAAAAAACCAAACACCGCGTGTTCTCACTCATAGGTTGGAATTGAACAATGAGAACACATGGACACAGGAAGGGGAACATCACACACCGAGGCCTGTTGTGGGGTGGGGGGAGGGGGGAGGGATAGCATTAGGAGATATAACTAATGTTAAATGACAAGTTAATGGGTGCAGAATACCAACATGGCACATGTATACATATGTAACAAACCTGCACGTTGTGCACAGGTACCCTAAAACTTAAAAGTATAATAAAAAAAATTCAAACTTCTTATTCTGGCTTCAAGACTCAATGTATATGGCCTAACCACCTCTCCAGCTTTATCTACTCCCACTTTTATCCTGTGCCATTATACACAAGACACAAAGGCCATCTCATTGTTGACCACACCAAGCTTCTTGCTGTTAACCACACCTGATAACATTATCAGGACATTTAAGCTATATGTATGAATATATTCCCATTTTTGCTTAAGCCAATTTAGGATGAGTCCAGTACTTGAAACTAAAAGAATCTTGACTATTATTAATCTTGACCTGTTCCCTTCTTTCAACAGTTCCACATATGCCTTGATTCTGAGGATTTCCACCATCTTCATCACTTCTCCCTGAACAAGCTCTACTCCGTCTATTCAAACTGTACTAACCAGTAATCCAACTGGTTTGACTCATGAAATAGTGTAATTATCATTCTGTCATAATACATATAGTCCATCAATGAACACAGACCAATATTAAGCCAATAATTTTTGGTAGAAATATCCCATATGAGTTGATGCAATAAGCTTACTTAAACTCCCTAAATATTTTTCACAGTGCTGTTACCAAATTCAGACTCCTACAATCCTATAAATGTGCTGTTTTATTTTTAGAACAAAGGCGAATTATAACACATATTCCTATTGGTGTGGTAAAAGCATAATTTGAGAGTAACACAGATCTGGGTGTGAATTCTGATTCTGTCATCCTTAGCTCTGTAACCTTACCTTTGTCCTTAATCTCATCAAGAATACTTCCACAACTATAAAATGGGGATAATATTCTTTTCTTTGCGATATTTTTGAAAAAAGAAAAAATATGTAAGAAACATTTGTCTCAGAATGGTAACTAGTACACTGTAAACTAAAAATAAAATCCTAAGCCTGTCAGTCAACTGAATCTTAAAAAAAATGGAGTTTCTGGCCATGACAGGATGGGAGGTCAGGTGCACCTCAGTATATCCCCCACCATTTACTGTTAGACAAAACAGCTGACCTAAATTAATGCTAAAATTGTGCAATAGTCCGTTTTTATGCTGCTGATAAAGACATACCTGAGACTGGTAATTTATAAAGAAAAAGAAGTTTAATGGACTCACAGTTCCATGTGGCTGAGGAGGCCTCACAATCATGGCAGCAGGCAAAAGGCATGTCTTAATGGCGGCAGGCAAGAGAGGGTGAAAGCCAAGCAAAAGGGGAAACCCCTTATAAAACCATCAGGTCTGATGAGACTTATTCACTACCATGAGAACAGTATGGGGGATACCGCCACAGGATTCAATTATCTCCTACCAGTCCCTCCAACAACATGTGGAAATTATGGGAGCTACAATTCAACATGAGATTAGATTTGGGCAGGGACACAACCAAACCATATGAAATAGAGACCAAGAGACTGAGAGAACAGACTCTTCGTGACAACAAGATACCAAATTATAAACACAACATATGGCCATGTCAGGCAAGAGTTAAGTCGTGTATCTCCCCCAATCCCCACCCAAAACACACACTTAACCTATGCTCTAACTGCCATAGGTTTTTGTTTTTCTCTAGCAGTTAAACAAGCACTGGCCTCAAGATAAGCAATATTAAAACAACTGTAGCTCGCCACCAGACCGATACTAACTGACCCCCTTTTCCACAGCCATAATTACAGCTTTGATTGGACAAGATACTGATTTCAGTAACTTTCTCCTGGTAAGACTACTGACCATGGACTGGTTCTGGCTAATTTACAGAGGCTGTGCACTGGAATGCCTTTGTGTACTGAAAAAATCCTTTGATGTACAGGACCTAATTGTAATACATTTAAATGTGAAGTCTCCACCCCAAAGTGAACATGGATCATTTGTTACATACATGTTTGTTCAATACACATGCATCAGGACCACCTTCCTGCATATTCATAGCTCCTCTTGTAGCAGGTTGAATATGTATGTTTAGCTAACCCTTTTAGCATACAGCTCCTACCCCGACCCCTCCTCCTTCAAAGTGCCCATCTCCAGTCTTTGCTGGAGGCACACTTCCCAGTCTGAGAGATGGCCACACCTTGCAGACTGTGATCCTTTAAAAGAAATAAAGTCTCCTTTGTAAATTTTTAGATTGTGAGATTTTTAAGTTAATAGCACTATTCTTGATTCAGTTCCTTCAGCTTTCTGAGACACTTTGTTCCCCAAGTCTGACATGCAAAGAAATCACAATCTCTCTCAGCATTCTGCATTTCAAAAACTTGATGAGAAGATTGCCTAAATCAATTGTTAATAACTCAAGATTCAGAGAGGTAAAATAAATGACTAAAAAGTTTGGTTTAAAATAAAGTTTGGTGGCAAGAAATGAAAGTTCTCTATAATAAAAACTGTAAAACATTGATGAAAAAAAGTGAAGAGGACACCAAAAAATGGAAAGCTATTCGATGTCATGGGGTGGAAGAATCTATATTATTAAAATATCCATACTACCCAAAGTAATCTACAGATGCAATGCAATCTCTGTCAAAATATCAAAGACATTCTTCACAGAAATAGAAAAAATATCCTAAAATTTATATGGAACCATGAAAGACCCAGAATAACAAAGCTATCCTAAGCAAAAAGAACAAAACTGGAGGAATCACATTATCTGACTTCAAATTATACTACAGAGTTATAGTAACCGAAATAGTATGGTACTGGCATAAAAACAGACACATAGACCAATGGAACAGAATGGAGAATCCAGAAACAAGTTCACATACCTACAATGAACTCATTCTCGTTAAAGATGCCAAGAACATACATTGGAGGAAGGACAGTCTCTTCAATAAGTGGTGTGGGAAAACTGGATATCCATATGCAGAAGAATGAAACTTGACCTCCATCTTTCACCATATACAAAAATTAAATCAAAACGGATTAAAGATTTAAATCTAAGACCTCAAACTATGAAAATATTGCAAGAAAACATTGGGTAAAATCTCCAGGATATTGGTCTGGGTGAAAATTTCTTGAGTAATACCCCATAAGCATAGGCAGCCAAAGCAAAAATGAACAAATGGGATCACAACAAGTTAACGAGCTTCGGTACAGCAAAGAAAACAATCAATAAAGAGAAGAGACAACCCACAGAATAGGAGAAAATATTTGCAAACTATCAATCTGACAAAGGATTAATAACCAGAATGCATAAGGAGCTCAAACAACTCTACAGGAAAAAAACTAATAATCCAATCAAAAATGGACAAAATATTTGAATAGACATTTCTCAAAAGATGACATACAGATGTCAAGGGGGCATATGAAAAGGTGCTCAACATCATTGATCATCAGAGAAATGCAAATCAAAACTACAGTGAGATACCATCTCACCCCAGTTAAAATAGCTCTTATCCAAAAGACAGGCAATAACAAATGCTGGAGAGAATGTGAAGAAAAGGGAACCCTTGTACACTGTTGGTGGGAATACAAATTAGTACAATCACTATGGAAAACAATTTGGAGGTTCCTCAAAAAACTAAAAATAGAGCTAATGTAAAATCTAGCAATCCTACTGCTGGGTATATAGCCAAAAGAAAGGAAATCAGTATATGGAAGAGATATCTGCACTTACATGTTTGTTGCAGTACTCTTCACAATAACCAAGATTTGGAAGCAACCAAAATGTCCATCAATGGATGACTCGATAAAGAAAATGTGGTACATCTATACACAATGGAGTACCATGCAGCAATAAAAAAGAATAAGATGCCATCATGGTCATTGTGTCAAGTGAAATAAGTCAGGCACAGAAGACAAACTTCACATGTTCTCATTTATTTGTGGATGCTAAATAGCAAAACAATTGAACTTATAGAGATAGAGAGTAGAAGCATGGTTACCAGAAGCTGGGAAGGGTAGTGAGGATGGGGGGGGCGGGGGGAAGTGGGGATGGTTAATGGGTATAAAAAAATAGAAAGAATGAATATGACCTAGTATTTTATAGTGCAACAGGGTGACTATAATAAATAATAATTAATTGTACATTATAAAATAACTAAGAGTATAATTGGATTGTTTATAACACTAAGGACAAATGCTTGAGAGGATGGATACCCCATTTTCCATGATGTTATTATTACTTGTTACACGCTTGTATCAAAGTTTCTCATGTACCCCATAAATATATAAACCTACTATATACCTACAAAATTTTCTTTCAGTTTAAATGAAATAAGAGGGTGTGATGGGAACCACAGTAAACAACTAAGCAAATGCTTCAAATAAAAGACAGTCACCATTCAACCCTGCTGATTTTTTTGCCACAGGAAATATGGTAAAAGTGTTCTGATTTTTAAAAGAAACAAAGGAAATTGAAGTTTTACAAGAGATCTATTCATTTGTTTAACACTGACAATCAATTCTAAATTTATGACCCACTTGCAAAGCATGAGTGGCCATGGGCTTGACCTTGGCACTCAAGCTTCAGAGTGATTCAGAAAAATGACTATCAGGAAAGAGTTGAGAGAGAACATTGGTCAGAACATTGGTCATCCCACTAGAAACCTCATATTAAGGCCTAAAGAGCATTCATGTGCTCTACCACTCCATCTATCTATATTTCTTTATTTCATCTTCCCAACCTAGCCTCAGTACTCCATGTCTATAATGCTACTTGTCAAACTCTTGACAGTCATTCCTGCTGCCTTCATACATTGCCTCCACTGAGATGCTCTCCTAATTCACAAATCTATCTTTACCACTTTCACTCCAGAATGGATCTAACTTCAGAAAATCTGAAATGGCCCCCTTCCCATTCTGATGATTGATCTATATTATATGCAGTAACCATGAGGTCATTTTTAACACGGTGAAAATCTTTTAGAAAACTTGAAGAAACTAGAGTAGGTATACTTTTTTAGGATTCAGAAGTCCATACACAAAGGTAAGCTTTTATGTTACTGAGGGAATTATTTGACCAGTGATATTTAATAAACAGCTGCATTAGAATTATTTTGACTTCCTAATATATTCTTTGGCAAGTGTTTTTCAATTATTTCACATGGGCATATCTTATCTGTAATAAGTCTTCAATCATTCTGTATGTTATATATCTCCCCACAGAGTTTAATAAACATTTGTCAGACTGTTTCAGAATTACCTCTCATAATTACTACTAAGAAAATTGAGAATTTCAGAGTCAAGATTTGTATATAAGTTAGAACTTTCAGCATCATTTTCAGTCCTCAGTCTTTTAGCTATAGAGGGTATATTCTCTTAGAAGTTTCCTAAAGAAAGAAGAAAACTACTGTTAAATTTTACTGACCCATCTAGAAGTAAAAGTGCTAAACAATTACAAGTTGAATTCAAGAAAACAGTAAATAAATAAGTTCTACTAGAACATCATGCCTCAATTCAAAATGTATTAAAAGAATAAGCTTACAGTGCTCCAATAGAAATCCATTTATTTAATGGTGGTTGCCCTAGGAATTCAAGGACTGTCTATCATTTGAAAAATATGTGTTATTTATCAATAACTGCAGGGGGGAAATGCTAGTTTACCATCTTGATGGATGATGAAAGTTATTTTGCAAAGCAAACTTCAGAAGGAAAAATCATTTTAAAATGCAATGGATTAAAACAGATTTCTGAACATACCATCTACAAATCAAATGTGACTAATGCAATAATGGATGTAAAATGGTTACACATTAACCCTCATGAGTTATTTTGTCAAGAAATATTCATGATAAAGAAAAAAGTTACCCAATATAACAAATGTAATAGGCAGCCTGCATTTTGAAGACACACTCAAAAAAAAAAAAAAAAAAGAAATATTCAGCCAGGTGCAGTGGCTCATGCCTGTAATCCCAGCACTTTGGGAGGCTGAGACAGGAGGATCACCTGAGGTCAGGAGTTCAAGACCAGCCTGGCCAACATGGCAAAACCCCATCTCTAGTGAAAAATAAAAAGAAATAAAAATAAATTAGCTAGGTATGGTAATGGGCACCTGTAATCCCAGCTACTCGGGAGGCTGAGGCAGGAGAATCACTTGAACCCAAGAGGCAGAGGTTGCAGTGAGCCAAGATGGTGCCATTGCTCTTCAGCCTGGGCAACAGAGCGAGACCCCCTCTCAAAAAAAAAAAGAAAAAGGAAATATTCAAATAAATGTTTTTTATAAGAATTTGGTAATTATTGGAGCAGCTGAAATAACAGCAACTGAGAATTATGAGAGAACTATGGACTCCTGAAACAGGAATCCTGCTAACAATGATAGCTATCATTTATTAAGTACTTTACAGGAACCAAAGATAATTGAGTGTCACAGCCAAGATTCAAATCCATGTCTCACTGACTAAAAACCCATGTGTATTTCATTGTGATACCTGCCTCCTCTCCCCAAAACTGATTATGGTAAGAGTCCCCAAAAAAGATTAGCGATCACTAATGAAGGAATCCAGAATTATGACGATTCCCTTCGCTACACTTACTATACCTTACAGGGCTATTTCCAACTAAGGATGTTAGTAAGATACTAAAGTATGTTAATAAGATCCTAAAGCATAAAGCTTCCAGCAAGCATCTTAGTAAGACAATGCTGAAAATTTAAATATATATCTGTGCATATTTAATTATATATATTACATATATATTATAGATAATATTCTCGAATATGTTAAGGTCTTTCTCCTTTTTGTTCTATCTTTATGTAATCTTACTCTATTCCACTGAGTCATCCGTTATCTGAAAAAGCATCACTATTCTTATTGCAGAAATGCAACGAGAAAAAAATATATATAACAATTATATATAATATAATAATTATATGTAATAATTATATAATACATAATGTAATATAACAATCATATCTAATATGTATACATATGTTTATATTGTATATATAAACATATATATTATATATAATATTTATATAATATATTATATAAAGTATATATAATATTTATATAATATATAATATAGATACAGTTTCTAATTTAAAACATACTCTTCATTCACTCATCCATTGAACAAATATTACGTTTCAATTATGTGCCAGGTAATAGTCTCTTTTAAATACAGCAATGAACAAAGTAAACTTTAAAGCAGAGAGAGAGAGATAGAGAGTGTGTGTGTGTGTGTGTGTGTGTGTGTGTGTGTGTGTGTGTGTGTATAAAATAAAGCCAAGTTTTACTGAGGGAAAAGTGTTTTCTACTTTCTACATTCCATTTACACATGAAGAGTCAATCCTGGATTATTTGAGACCACAGAGTTTTATAACTAAGTAGTTATAATTAAATTAAGACCCTTGAGGTGTAGAAAGGAAAGAGTATACGGAAGAAGGAAATTTCCATCAGTCAAAAGAAAGATAAAAGGAAAAATTTTGCACTACGAATAAAGAGTGAGAGAAATAAAAGGGCAAAGCCATCACACCGGAGTGTCCCAAGATCTTACGGTAAGGGTTGAGTGGTGACAACACCTGAATAGATTTGGGAGAGAAATCCCAGTGTAAAGAAGACTTTTTCTTTTTTCTCAGGATGGAGATAAACATGACAAGCTGCTCAGAAAATCTCTGTGTTAAGCAAAACGTAAGGGCTCCTCTAGCAGATCATCCAGAGCTAGAGAAGGGTGTGGAAGTACCTTTCTCAAATCCTTCACACTGTAGATTGATGCAGAGAAATCAGCTGTGAGTATCTAGCTACCTGAGGTTCAACACAGACATGCTAGGGAACCAGGCGACTAGAATAAGCCTTGAGGTTGGACCAAAGATAAAACAGAAAATAGGAACCTTGAAACTAGAAGCCGTGACTGCAAGTTTGTGCCAGAATGATTCCATAAAAAGGTCATGGGAGGGGGGGCAGGGAAGTGTGGGGTAGAGAAGGGCGGGTCTCTGCCTAGGGCCCCACCCCCGGGCTTGTGCCCAGGGACCTAGATGAGGACAGGCATTTCTGTTTTCCCGCCTAAATGTTGCATTTCCCAACACCACCCTGGCCCACCACGCCCCCATGCTGTGCCTATAAAAAAATCCCAAGACCCTAACGGGCACACACACAAGCGGCTGGACGCTGACTGGAACACGTTGGCGGAAGACAAAATGGCTGGACATCGAGAGGAACGCAGCGGCCTAACAGCACACACTGACAGACGCCGCAGGCCAGCAGGCAGTCAACCAGCGGAACGACGCACAGTTTGGCAGGTGAGGACGGAGGAGAGTCCGCTGCTGAGTGGCCCGACTCCAGGGGAAAACCATCTTCCCACTCCATTTCACTCTGGTTCCCCCCTCTGCTGAGAGTTACCCCCACTCAATAAATCATGCTTTCCAAGCCCACGTGTGATCCAGTTCTGGTACTCCAAGGCAAGAAACCCCGGGATACAGAAAGCCCTCTGTCCTTGCAATAAGGCAGGGGGTCTAACTGAGCTAACACAAGCTGCCTACAGATGGCTAAACTAAAAGAGCATACCGGGCCGGGCGCAGTGGCTCACGCTTGTAATCCCAGCACTTTGAGAGGCCGAGGTGGGCGGATCACGAGGTCAGAAGATCGAGACCATCCTGGTTAACACGGTGAAACCCCGTCTCTACTAAAAATACAAAAAATTAGCCGGCGTGGTGGCGGGCGCCTGTAGTCCCAGCTACTCGGGGAGGCTGAGGCAGGAGAATGGCGTGAACCCGGGAGGCGGAGCTTGCAGTGAGCCGAGATTGCGCCACTGCACTCCAGCCTGGGCGACAGAGCGAGACTCCGTCTCAAAAATAAAAAAATAAAAATAAAAGAGCATACTGTAACACACGCCCACTGGGGTTTCAGCTGTAAATATTCACCCCTAGACCCTGCCATGGGGTCGGAGCCCCACAACCTGCCCGTCTGCATGCTCCCACTAGAGGTTTGAGCAGCAGGGCATCAGAGAATTGAGCCACACCCCCGTCGCACGCCCCGAGAGCAGGACAAGGGAACTTTTTCTGTTTCAATATCACAGATTTGAGATTACCTCACCCCAATATCATTCGGCTTCCCCTGTACCCAGACTACCTCAGAAAATGAGATAAGGATACCTCTTGAAGGATGAGAGAAAAAGTACAACTGAAGAGTTAAACTTTGAATTGATTGAATATTTACCCAAAAGAGACCGAATTAAACCCAGAGGGAATGAGAAACGAATAGGTTATCTAAAATCAGGGCTTTCATCAACCCCAGCATCATTGCAAAAAGTAAAAATAACCAGTTACAGAAAATAAAAAGGTCATGTTCTATATGACATCAGAATTGTAGCATATAAAATTTGAGCCATGCTATATTCTTAAGAGGTGGTGTAATGTACATTGTCATTACTTATTCCTAACAAATCTTGGTACCTTTAGACATTTTGGAACTGTAAATAGACAACTAAAGTTATAGCTAAGTTGCTAGAATAGGCGGCTCCCATTGACATGGAGTTCATACCCAGAGAGAGAAAAACTGGGTGAACAGCATCCCTTAAAATGCTATCCAACCACATGTGTTTCTGTCTAGTTGTGCTATGCATTATGCTAGAAATACACGGAAGCTCTAGGAAGGGAAGCATGATCACTGTATAGAAGAACACAATTATTCTCATAATGCAGGGCTGAAAATCCCAGCCTGAAAAATATTGATTCTCACTTAATCTGTTTCATTTAGATTTTTTTCTAACTTAGTAAATGCCATCAAATTCTAGTAGTAACCACACTTGATTCAAAAATCTAGAAGTCATCTTTGATTCTTCTCTTTTTCTTATCTGCACAGCCAATCCATCACCAAGTCCTGTTAGTTTTTCTTCCCAAATGTAGCTCAAAGCTGCCTACTTCTCCCCTCTGTTGCCACTCCCATCTCTTTCCCAGACTACTAAAATAGCCTAGCATTCCTGCTAACAGTTTTGTCCCTGACAATTCATTCTCTATAAGGAATCTAAAGTGATTTAAATTATCTATGAAATCCCTTTATAGTTAAAATGAAAACAAAATCCTTACCATGGCTTGACTCCTGAACTTTATTTCCTGTCCCCACTGTTACCCTCCTCTGGTTCTCTAATCCCCAGCAACATGGACCTCCTTTCTGGTCTTCAAAGTGACAAGTTTTGTTTCCCCACAGAGCTTGTACAGTTGGTATTCCCTCCTTCTTGAAAGTTCCGCCCTGTAGATTTTTACACGGCAATAAGCTCTTTCTTGTCAACTGGATCACAGCTCAATGCCACTTCTTCAAAGAGAACTTCCTGAAGCATCCCATCGAAAGTAGACCTCCTTCCCCCAACGTTCCCTTGTTGGCTTGTTTATGGGTATATAATCCAGTTATCTCTTGGGACTGTAAGAGATACAAGACCCTTGAGGGCAAGGGTCTTATGTGAGTCTTGTTCGTGAGTATATAGGTATTCTATCAATATTGTTCAATGAATGAATGAGTGAATAAATAAATAGGGTAATGAAAAGGAATGGTTACCTTCTTCCCACTGCTTCCTTTTCACTAACTGGGAGTCACGACACTCCCAGTTTCGTCATGACTAGGCAAAGTCACTAGGAATCAGGCAACAAAGAAAACAAAAAATATAGTCTTAAAGAGAAATATGCAAAGGGGTTAAAGGGGAATTAGGGAAAGAAAAATCTTAATTTAGGAAAGAGAAGAAGAGGAGACTTCTTTAAAACATCATAGCATCTCCTTCAATGCTGGCCCTTCCAATTCAGAAATATAAAAGGAAATGGCTATGTTTTACGAAGTATTGTGTAAATTGTATTTTCTGAGTTGAAATATATGAAATCCACTAGGTAATGTGTTACCTAATTGGTGAATCTAAAGAGGATTTACATTACATCAAAGTGAAGATTTCAATCTACCAAGTTCTCATGAAGTAGTATAAGCATGTTAACTAACATGAGATACAATGTCGGATTTCATCTTTTTCACAATTGAAGGATAAACAGGTAATCAGGGTAACGGTGATCAGAAACAAAATACATTGTTTACATTTCAATAAAAAATTTACCTTAAATAACAGACTTCTTTAAAAATAGCTATTTTAAATGTTTATTAAAATTACTCTGCTCCAGGGACACTTGAAAGACAGTGACATGAGAGTACTTGTGTAAAACTTCAGAAGTGTAAAAGTGTATGCTTACATTCATACAAATTGACTTGTCAATGACTTTTAAGAGTAGAAATTTGGTATAATTATGCATAACACATAATTTTTTGTTTTAATTGCAAAATTATTTCATTTGACCATGATTGAACCACTACATAACACGGGAAAAACCTGTTTCTTAATCAAAACATATTAACTAGCCTATTAATAATCAGGTTCCTAATGTAGCACCACATTCTGAAATCTAAAAACTACATTCCTATTACGTTACAGATTAATATCTGTTCTCAGAACTATTTCCAAAAAAAATTATTACCAGACATAAACTGTGTAATAAAGGATAATTCCATTTGGCTCCAGAGGTGGTTGCCATGACAACTTCACCGTGACACCAGACAACTGTTTTACAGAGAAGTCTTGAGGGGGAGAATCAGGAGCTGTAAAGTTAGGGTATAGAATAATGTATTTTATTAAACATATATAAGAAAAAGTTAACATGGAAATGCACACAATTTTTATTATAAACTTTCTGGTAAAGGAATTAGTTCAGTGCTTTTCTCCAGAAGCACAAGAGACTGTTTACTTTCAAAATGAGATGATAAAGGAAGATTTTGCATGGTGGTATTAGAACATCTGTTTCTATGATTCAATGGAAAAAAATATTTCATGAGAAAGTAGAACAAGGGGTATGTCACAGTGACTCACCTACTGTTCAAGTACATCTCGGTCAACTGTCATCCTCTAATAAAAATAAAAACTTTATTGAGGGTGAATAAATATACAGTAAAAGAGATCCCTAGACAATAAAAAAGAGGTGGGAAAAAATCACACATTCAAGAAGTTGGGAAAGTGATAAGCACAACATTGAGAAAGCAGTTAAAATGATTGACCTCACAAATGATGAAAACTACATTCCTCGATCTCTATTGTGTCATTAAAAAGTAAAATAATATCAAACTCTGTTCACTCAGTCTTCAAAATTGAATGGTTTACAAAGGAAATACCAATGTAGCACGTAAATAAGAAAATAGTTTAGAATCTACTTGTAACTCTGCTATAATAGTGTAAAATACAAACACATTTGCTATTCAGCATTGAATAAGCAATAAAAACATTACTGCAAAATAGTTAGCCAACTTTATATTTCCATTTAGGTAAAACATTTAGAATGACATTTCTCAGCTGCTGTGTAACACCACAGTAATGTCTTAGAATAATGGAATACAACTTTTTACATATAAAAAAGGAAAACACTAAAATTTGGTTCATTGTTACAGTTATGCACGGAATGTGAATTCATAGGTAGCTAATGGAAATTCTGAGAATTTGCTTACATCTTTAAATAATGTCAGTTGAAATACAGTTCATATATAGATCACTATTTCCAATAATTTGGACAGAATGCTACCTGAATTACTTCAATATTTTTTCTTTTTTACTTCTCTGAATAATCTCAGCTATAGTTTTATGTGTTCCCATGTGTGCATGTTTTCATTATTTAACTAACAATAATTTTCCAAAAAAATTGTATTGAGCAGCAGAAAGTTTATGAGACATGTTATAAGGAATAATAGCGATAGCTGTATTTGGTATTTTCATTTTGTTATTTTCACTGGCACTATAATAATGTTGCTATCAAATATTGATTATCACAGGAATGTATACATCAGTTAGAGATGTCTGTTTCCCAAGATAAGAATTATCTCTGAAAATTCTCTTTCATTTGTCAAAGCAAACACCTATAAATATTTTTCCTAGCATCCTTGTAAAATCTGTTTATTGTTTACAAAAAGGACTTCAATTAAAAATAGCAATAACTTAGAAACTAGTATGTTGCAACTAACCATTTCTACTCTGTAATATGCTTTAAGATGCTTATGTGGAATATCAGATAAAGCTTGGTGTCTTTAAAAGCTAACCTTCAGTAGATCTCTGAATATTATGTTCTTAATGTTAAACATTTTATTGCTAAGTAAATGTAATTAACATGTCTATCTAAAAAAATCGCTGCACATCCACTGTAGCAGACTAAGTTTTAATCATTTTGGCATATGTATTCTAAAATATTTTGGCATATGTATTCTAAAATATAATCTAACAAAATTGAAACTAGAAAAATTACAACTTTTGCAGTGCATTCAATTTGTCATCTCAGAGCATCTCAAGGTAGCTGAGAAGGAACTTCACAATCTGTCGCTCCTCTACCTGGCATGAGAACTTCACTAACCTCTCACTTCTCTACCTGGCATGATCTTTCCTATTTCTCACCCTCCCTCTTTATTCATTTTCATATCACGGCTTCTACATAACTTCCACAGCTACACTTTACGTCACACTCCAGAGTAGCTTAGGTCCTTCTTTTGTCCTGGTGAATAATTTGGGGGAACATTTATACCAGTAATTAAAAATCATAAAAATTATCTGTCCACGCATTTGTCAAATTTAGGTCTCTTGTTCTAACCGCAAGCTTCATGAGGGCAAGGAGTTCCTAATTCCCAAATAGGCAAATTTTCTCATATCTTTATCCATTCTCGATTTTCTGTAATTTTTCAATAAGGGAGTCTTGTTCTTTACCCTGTTCCTTAGAAATCATATGACTTGGCCAAGAATTTAGATGGAACTTTACCTTGAGGAAGCATATTTTTAACAGCCCAGGTAATTCAGATGCACAACATACTTTGGAATTATTGACTTGAGTGGTAAAACCACTGCCTGCTCAAAATATATGTTCACTACTGGTCTCATTCCATCATATAAGATCTCAAATTCTTATCATTAGGACCTTTTGATTAGATTAGTTATAAAGAAGTGGGTACTATTTTCAAAAAGGCATTGGTAAAATTTTTACTACGTATCATCTTAGGTATTATATAAGATAGAGAGGAGCACTAACTTTCTTCCATAGTTTTTAACCATTGACTCATTTGGAAGATTTTTTTCTATTAAGATAATTTTAACTATGAGAGCAAGGAGAATCTATTTATGAAAAAAATTGGAATTTGGGCGGGTAAGTTTTGATGGAAAAGCAAGCATTAGTAAGTAGATGCAATGACTAGGGAAAACTGACCCACAGAGGCATCCCACTTAGAAACTGGGGCAACCCAGAGAGCCCTAGCCAAGCTGCTTTGGTGAAATTCTTTGGTAGAGGTTAAAACATGGAGAGACCTGCAAAAAGAGAAGAGGGATTTGAAGACTTTATTATTTTGAAAAGAAAGAGAGCAATGCAGGGAAAAGTCTCCCTTCCTAGCAGTGTCTAAGCACATTCTGCCCTTAACATTCACAGGCTATGGCCTAGCTTGAAGATGGGGAAACTTGAAAGAAAGAAAGATGAAAAAAAAGAGATACTCCACAAACCCGTACGACACTTCCAGGCCTACCCTTCGTGGAAATAGGAACTCCTTTTACAGAAAAAAAAAATTTTCTTTAAATATGCAATGTATAAAACATAAAATGCAAATCCTAATCCCGAATATATCTTTCAGAAGTTATATTCTTAGCATAATATATGTCTAACTTGGTAAGGTATCAATGTAAAGTGGCCTTAGTAGTAAAGTTGATTTTATTTGGGTTAGGGAAAGGTATGTTTAAATATTCAATATGAAAGCTACTAACATTGGGGAACAGCATCTTGTCCAATTATGTAGGAACCTGTACAATAGCCTGATCTCATCAAAAGTTAATCCTTAATATTGTAAAAAAGTGCTGAACATTTACATAAACATAATCTGCTTCAAAGCTCATGTTAATGTCTATTCTTAAAAATGTAAAAGTTGAAAAACACAGTCATGACATATATCAGTTAACGTTCAAACCAAATTTTAAGCCTTAAAAATTCCCATGGAAAAACATGACTGTTTTTTACAGAGTACTGATGACTTCAGAAAATAAAAAGCATTTTATGCCTGATTTCACTGAATGTAAATCTGATGTTGCTAGCTTCTTTTATACCATGACAATGAAATCTCTGTATAACGCTGGTATGGTACACAACTGATACCCACGACTAGAGGAGTTTTTACATTGTTTCATCCTATATGTGTGTTTCTTGAAATGTTATAGAATCAAAGTATATCAATATCCACTATTATATTTACCATCTTCCTCAGTCAGTATACTTATGGGAGCACTCCGAACTCCTTCACCTTTGAGTGTACTGGCAGACACCTCAATGATATATTGGGTATATTTCTTCAGTCCTAAAGAGAAATAAAATAGGTAAGTTGAAACTTACAAAATATCATTTAATAATATGCAAGAGGCAAACTATGAAATGGCTCTCAACACAATCTTCCAAAAATAAAAACTAAGTGAAAATGTCATTCTTTGGCAATAGTAGCTCTTATTTATGAAGACAAAATGATATAGGATAATGTGGAAAAGGATGCATCTACAGTATTCTTTCATGTGACTTGCAATAAACTCCTAGCTTATTTAACCAAAAAGACAAAACTAATACCCTGCATGAAAATAATCTCAAACTATTAACATTAAGCTAGTATTTGTGGCTACTCTGACATTATAAATGCAAATATCCAATATTAGATTTGTTCTTTTACCTTTAATGTTTTGGGTTAAAGAGGTTGTATTTATAGTTCTATCCTCATTTCCATTACTTCTCTTGAGATAAATTGTATATTTTTGTATGATTCCATTGGGACTACTTGGGGGAAGGAATGATAGCTCAATCTCTCCAGAAGAAATATTTTTGTAAGTGATATTTTCTGGTGCACTATCAGGCACTGAAAGAAACAAAAATATAGATACACAAAACAATTCCATTCTAAAAATCTATTCTGCTGAAATTGTCACTGAAGTGCACTAGGTTATTTACATGTGAACCTTCACTAGAATGTAATTGTAATAAACATCCTGAATGAAGTAAGGTATAAATAAATTATAGTACTTACAACTGTATAAGAAAAATTTTCATTCAAAAGAAAATGCTACTATGATTCCACAGAATAACAGTTATAAGATGATACGTTTACTAAAATGCTTGCAACTATAGGAACCTATCTTGCACTGAAGAACACACAGATGCAAGAAAGAGAATTTTAAAACACTTAAAACTTGACTCTACTCCTCATTAATAATAATATGAAAAAAGATCAGTAGGTTAGTTTTTGTCGACAGCAAGGTCTATGACAAGTCAAGGAGCCCCTCCTAGATGTGAGGTTGCATATTATGACCTGGCAGCAAAACCACCTCCCAAGAATATGGGATATCATTAAGTAAAACACTAGTTTTCTGTATCTAACAACATTTTTATATTGAACACATTATGCATAAAATGGTTTTCTATGTATATTTGAGTACAAAACTATATACAAGATTCCAATTCTGGTAAAATATTGGAACAGTTACCCTAAACTGAGTGAATATCTTACTTAAAATAACAAAAACTCTGTATAACATTAAAATAAATTTTCTTTAAGAAGTTGTGGTGCTGAAAAGAAAGTTAGAATTCAGTGGTGACTGGCCAAAAAAAGTCACAGGAAAACAAACAAGCAAACAAAATGCAAAGACAGAAATCCTGAGAAGGAAGCTGGTACTAAAGCCAGTTTTGCCTTGCCGTAGACTGGGTAATCCTGGTGCCTTTGCGTTTGTATAATAACATATGCGTAGTGTGTCAGAGAAAGACTATAAAGCCCTGGGGCCAGCTGAAAGATGAGCGATATCCCTGCAGAAAGACCTGAAACCCCCAAAGAATGCAACTTTAACCAGGGTTATTATATTGAACAATTTTAGGGGATACTTTAGATTCTTCTGCATGTGCCATAGAAGTCTATGTGAATGGTAACTCCTGGTCTTGTGCAATGTGATGCATTCATTCTCAGGGAATGGGAAGTGAGAAATAAATCTACCATGTAGAGAGGACAGAAAGGAAACCTTTTTTTGTTGTTGCCACTCCTCTGGGTGGAGAGACAGAAAAGAAATAAATAATATGCTGTTTTGGAATTAAAAGCCTATCCCTATGTTCATATGTTGACTAAATCCATGATATCTATATGTACCCTGAAGAAACCTCCACTTCAGAATTTAAATTAAAATAAAACTGTAGTCCTTAGCTGCTATTACTCCTAAGCAACTAGAAGTAAATAAAAATACTTGCTAGAGGAACTCAACTTCAACACAAACCACATAAATTTCTCGCAGCTAAAGTTTCAAAGAATATGAGCTCACTGATAAAATCGTTAAACACACAAGCAAATCAGATATCAATAGTGAAAGTCAGCAAAGAAAAAAACACACGCACACACACATACACAGTAGTTAGATTTTGAGATTCCAGATATTGAAATAAAATAGAAATGTTTAATATGTTTCAAGAAATCAAACATATTTTAAAATATGAGCAAAGAATTATTTAAATAATGGTAAATAACATTAAATAACCAAGCAAGTTTGAAAGAGAACAAGATAGACCTTCTGGAACAGAACAAAATAACTAAAATTAAAAATCTCTTGAGGTATTAAAGAGCAGATTAGATAAAGAAGAAGAGAACTTTAGTGAAAAGGATGATAGTATTGAAGAAATTATCAAGAATGTAGATCAAAGAAGACAGTTATGGAAAATATAAAATGGCAGTTGAGATATAGATGATATCCAGAGGGGGTCTAAAATAATAGAGAAAATGAAGAAGAAATATTTAAAGGGATAATGGCTGAGGCTCATCAAAATTATTCAAAGATATCAAACATCAGATCAAATAATTTCAGTAAATCCCAAGCAGAAATTTTTTAAACCATATTTAGACATATCATTGTGAAAATACAGAATACCAAAAAAGAAACCATATTAACAGTACCAGAAAGAAAACAAATCACCTACATAGGAATGACAATTAGACTGACAATATCAACTGAAAAACAACTGGAATTCCACACCCAGAAAAATAAAGAGTAGCAAACTAAAAACATATTCAGACAATAAAAAAAATTGAGGGATAATGCCATCAACACATCCTCAGTAAATGAAATTGTAGACAATGTACTTTAGGTAGAAAACTATTTACCACAGATGAAAAATCAGAGTGGTCAAGATAATGGTTTAAAAATTGAGTACACAGAACAATAACATAAATAATTAACTTGGAAAGTTAAACAATATAAACCAAATAGGTAAATATTATTGCCATTCAAGAGTCCTGTTACAAGACTCTTTTCTTTCAAATGAAAGAAATTAAACTTTTTTATTAGTATTCTAAATTGAATGGATATAAAAATTACTAATAATAAATTTAGTAGATAAATAATATTCAGAAGCCTTAAAAATGTAGATACAGTGTCCCTCCCCTTGATTGTTACCAGTTATTGGGTTATGGTGTCAAGGCACACTTAATAGGAAACACTAATTTAAGAATATTGATACTTTTAAAACTTTGAGAGGATTGCAATGCAATGCATAGTTTGATGTAGCAATATAATTCCACTATCCTTTCTATCCGAAACATGCTAAATCTTCTCTAGTGTTTCCCCAGGCCAACCCGTTACATTGAGAAAAATCCTCAGCAACTACCCTCAATGCTTTCTTAACTTTCTAGCTCTAAGTGAAATCTTGGACCTGCTGAGAAATACTACTACAGTTTAGCCCTCTGGGGTATCATGTTTGTTTTTCTCCCATAGTCCCACTAACCATAGGGCGTAGGAGTTGGGTAGTTGCATTTATTACTCCTTTTTTCTTCCTGAAGAACCACAGATCCTTTGAAGCCCCATTCCATTAGATACCATCACATGCTACCCCTCTTTAAGACAGACAACTGGTAATACCTCTGTCACTTCTCTGAACATCTTAAAGATGCTATCACTTTGATAACTGACATCTTCCCTACTACTCAGAGAGGTCAACATCCATGCAAATTATCTATCCAGTTCCCTGGACTGTGTATTTCTTTATCTCTGTAATTCCAATAATCTTTTCCCCCACCTTACTTTACCCCATGGCAACACCTAAGACTTTGTCATTACCAGTAACTGCCAATATTCCTCTCTTTGACAACTGACTGCTATCTTTCCAGCTTACTGACTCTTGTACTTTGAATCCAACAATTCTCTGACCCTCATCAAATCTTCACTGTGTATCACCTCTCTTATGCCTTCATTTCCCTACATGCTCAGGCTAGAGTCCACAGTCACTGTAATCACTTCCTAGCAATATCCATCAGTTCCTTCTGTTTCTATTTTACTTTCCTGGGAAAATTACAATTGGAATTAAACAAAACTCTGCTAGGTTCACATGCCCAATGTAATAGCTGAAAATGGCTGAATAAAACACCATTCTATGCTGACTAGTTCCACTTAAATTTATAACATCAAATCTCAAATGGATCCTTTTCCTTTCCTGATAGCTAATGTTTTGTTTTAGTTAATTCAGTCTCCTACTCTTTAAAGTATGTTTTCACCATGTTCTCTCTTCACAAACCTCTGATATGCCCTCCACCTCTTTATTTGAAGCTAATAAACTTGCTTCTCATTCCATGGCAAAAATAAAAACACTGAGAAGAGAGCTAAATTATCATCTGACTTCAAATTTTCCCTTAACTGCCTTCCCTCTTTCCTCCTTTCCAAGCTCTATCCCTCCACGTCTGCACTGGATTTCACTCCTTCTGCCTATTCAGAGACTTTACACTTGAAGTTAGTCAGAGATACATGTGAACACACATACACTGTAATATACATTCTGGTGTTTAAAAAGTCTTCTTTTGATTGCACTTGCTCCTTCAGCTGTTACTCAAGTCTACTCTCCACTTCTTATCAAAATTCCTCAAAATTTGCCGTTCCTCATTTTCTACATTTTTTTTTTTTTTTGCCTATCATACGCTGTTAATCTCACTTCATTTTCCTCCATTTTTTTTTCTGTAAAATCTACTCCTGTGAAGTCACCAACGACCTCCATTCTGGCCAAACACTGGTCAATTGTATGCCCCATCTTACTCTACTTGTCAGCAGCATTTGACATAGGGAATAAACTCCTTCTACTTGAAAATCTTTATTCACTTGGCTTTGAAGGCACTATCTTCTTCTGGTTTTCCTTCTATTTCCAGTGACTTCTGCTTTGTCCTTGATTAGCTCTTCTTCTTCTCGAAGTCTATGTGTCGTATTGCCCACGACATAGCTGTAAGCTTCTTAACGTCTCCCCCTGTTGTCCAGTGATATGACTATCCTCATCCCTTGATTGAATACCAAAGATATGGTGAGGCTCCAAATTATATATTCAGCTCTGGATCTTTTCCCTGAGCTTTAAACTTATTTATCTAACTGCCTTCATAATGGCACTTGGATATTTGAAACATGTTGCAAACAGAACTCCTGGATGTTCTCCATATTGACCTCTTCCCTGGACTTCCCCATCTAAGTAAATGGCACTACCACTCACCCAGATACTCAGACAAACAATCTAATAGTTTATCTTGATTTTTCTCTTTACTTCAACATCCAACATATTCAGCAGCAATCTTTGAAAACTGTAAATTATATAATGTTCCTATTTCATAATTCTCCAAAATCTCCTCATTAAAATTAAACTCCAAAGTTCCTAGAATGGCACCCAAGAATCTCATGATCCACCTCTGCCTCTCGCCTCATCTGTGAATTCTCTACCCCAACTCACACTGTTCAAGTGACAGAAATGCCCTGCTCTTCCCCAACTCCACGGTTTTTTTCCTCTACAAGAAGTTGGCAATTGCTATTCTTCCTCTAGAACACTTTTCATCCTTATCCTCATCTTATTTAATCCTATACCTCATTAATATCACTGGGCAAATATAGCCTCTCAGTGAGGCCTTTCCTCAGTCCTCCATCTCAAATAGCCCACTCACTACTCTTCCTTCCTCTCTTCTATCCTTGATATTTTTCACTTACTAAAACTTACCATTACCAAAAATCACAAATTTGTTTACTGATTTATTTTCTAATTTCTAATTTTCTGATTGTCTCGTGTCAAGTTTCAGGAAGGTAGAGATTGATTGTGTCTTGTTTACTGCTACAGCTATACTAGCTAGTACGGTGGTAGAACATAATATGGAATCCATAAAAGCTGTTCAGTGAATGAATCAATGTATTTAATATGATACAGAATATATTAAAAACGAGAGAAACTCACAGGTAAGGAACAGACAGATATAAGATTGGGTTGAAAAACTCTTTAATTACAAAAAGGGAATTTGTGATGCTATGCTTGAATTTTATAGCTCAGTGTAACTTCTGATTTTGAAAATTTCCCATTAGATTTAAGTTTTCTCTCTGCAGTTGTCTGCCTACCACCAGTAGTCAGTGTGTAAATATGCATTACTGACCCAAGGCTGATATCCTTTGCATTTTTATTCATTTACCCTTAGGGAATAACTAGTGCTGGATCATCAGGTAGATAAAGCAAGACAGACTCAATGACTTACTGATTTTGAAGAGTGATGATGCACTTAGAATTTTCTGAAATAGCATACAGTGTCCCCCAATTGTAGAAATATTTTATAAAGTAGATAACTGATGAATAAAAAGAATGATTATAATCAGTTGGAATAAGCTGAACCTATTAAAATTCCAAAACAAAAAAAATACATAGTCCATGATGATAGTAAAAAAGGGAAGTTACCTTGAATCTGCCAAAAGACTATTGTTTGGCATATATAGCTTTAATGCATGCAGACAAATTTTAAAATGTTATTCATTAATACAAATAAATTTATGGGGGTCTACACAAAATTTTGGTCAACATCTAAGTTATTATCCACTCATAGTTGTTGCCCCGAATCAGACAAGGTGTTTTGTTAAAGGCTTACTGTAAAGATGGTTATGTCTTAAAAAGGAAAGGGAATATGTATAGATCATCAAAAGAGTAATTTGTAATGGGAACTTCTCAAAGTAGTATTTATGATTATTACACCCTAAGTATGAGAAAATAAAAACTAATCTTGAGCTTATTGGAAAGCTGCACATTCTATGATTAAAACACACATACACACAGAGAGATACACACACACACACACACACACATACACACAGAATCAATCTTGTATTGATCTTTCCTGCTTGAACACAAGGGTGTTTTACTTCCAAGCATTAGTAAACGCTATTTCTCTTAAAAAGATAAGGCATTTAACCAAATAATTTACTCCTATTTTTAATTAGTAATATTAACACATCACTGAATTAACACATCACTCAATTTCTCATGAAACAATATTGAAGACTGGGCCCATAATTTTTTTACATGAGTAGAAGGTATAATTACTGTATTTAATAAGATTATTTTGAGCCTAAACACAGAAAAATAGTTTTCTCTTGGGCTCGTCTTGCTTCAAATGACACTTGAGACCCTACTTAACATTCTAGCTTCCTCTTTTGCCAAAGGAGCTAAAGTGGGTAGTTTAATAGTAACAAACATAATCTAGGAAAAGTCACTAATGTAGATTCCATTGTCTTCCATTTTCATCCAGGTGGAAAATGCACAGACTTGAGACTACGCTAACTTAGGACAGAGAACCAGATATTAGGAAGATGGGCAATAAACCCTATACTCTTATTGTTAGGCCTGGCTAGGGAGCCATGGGATATGTTGGTTTCTCCTTCTCTTTATTTTTTAGCCATCTCAAGAGCCTATTAAATGAGGCCTGTAATGGGGGTCAGGAGGCCTATAGTCAAGCCCCAACTTTACTTCTCATGTACTGTAACTTATGAGTCCTTTTACCCAAATGGTCCTAGGTCTCTTCACTTAAAAAATAAAGGGTTCTGCATGTTTTCTAAGATACTTTCCAAAATTAAAATTCTCATTTTAAACTAAATCTCAAAATTTATATTCACTTCAAGTTTATTGTCCCTGCCTTTGAATTAAACTCATACAAACAGACAATAAAACAGAAAATAAAATTACATTTTCAATACTAAGTAAAAGATTATGTGCATGTAATAATCAGAAAACAAAAAAATTGCTTTATAATTCATCATTAAAATAAGGTGTTCTTGATGCTATGGCCACTTAAATGAAATACTTGATAAGCATTCATAAAAATGGTTATTATTTCATATCACAATAGAATCTTTCAAAGTTATTACTTTCCTCCCCATGCTGAGCAGAAGCCTAATGACAAAATATCAGTATAACAATGAACAGAGAGATCTTAGATATAGTTTATAATTTACCAGCTTTGTTGATGACTTCCAAAACAGCATGTGCTGTGAAGGGGAAATTGGTTTTACAGTCAGATGGGTTTGGATTCTAATTCCAGCTCATCACTTTCTAGCTGGTGCCATTAGGCAATTAAACACCCATCAACTAATAAAACTTAAGGAGGGAAGGAAATCCTTTTCTTCTACACTGCTTTAGCCCCAGTAGGGCCTGGTATATTATAAATATTTTTTGAATGAATGAACCTCTCAAACCCTCCATTTTTCATTAGACTCAGTTTTCTGTGAAGATAACAATAATGTATTGCTTTAGTTTAGAATTTTTAAAAGACAATTTCTGTGAAACCTATTAGCAGGGCCTGTGACCCTTAATAGGTGCTAAAAATATGCTTGTTTCATTGCCTTGATCCACTGCAAAATAAAACCAAGTCATTAAAGAGCAGACATTTTTCTCAAAAATACTTATTTTAGGTACAATATCTACAAAAGCAATGAAACATGCCAATATATGGATTAATATCAATTAAATGTCACTTCAAGGCTCTTGATAATGTAAAATGCTCCTTTCATTACTTTCTTATTCCTGCGCTTTCAACTACTGCCATTATCTATGGGCTCTTTTGTATCATCTCATTGTATTCATTTCTGTGAATAGTCTCAACAGGATACTTTTCTACAAAAGCTACTTTACTAGATTTCTAGATCCTCAAGGTCAAGACAGAAATTCGTATATAGTATCTGGCTGAACTATATGAAATTGCTGATATTTGGCCATTTGTGACCTATAAAAATTGTCATTTCATGTGGTTCCACCAGTAGCTAGTCAGTAAATATTTATTGTTTTAAATGTACAATTAAAATAGTAACTTTATATTTAGTTATTAATTCTCAAAATACATTGTAGAATTGGCCTAATAGTTATGCCACCAATATATAATTGTAACACAATATAAATAACAAAATAAGATTAACAGACAAACTGTCTTACTCTAGTTTCACCAAAACTAAAACACAAGTAATTCCTTGCTTGTATTACTTCCTTTAGATGGTATATCCTCTCCCAACCCATCCAGCAACCTCTATAACAGGGGTCCCCAATCCCAGCGCCACGGACTAGTACCAGCCGGTGGCCTGTTAGGAACTGGGCCACACAGCAGGTGAGCATCATAAAGCTTCTGTATTTATAGCCACTCCCTATCGCCTGAATTACTGCCTGAGCTCTTCCTCCCGTCAGATCAGTGTCGACATTAGAGTTTCATAGGAGCGCAAACCCTATTGTGAATTGCCCATGCAAGGGATCTATGTTGTGTGCTTCTTATGAGAATTTAATGCCTGATGATCTGTCATTGTCTGCCATTACCCCCCAGATAGGACCATCTAGTTGCAGGAAAACAAGCTCAGGGCTCCCACTGATTCTACATTATGGTGAGTTGTATAATGATTTGATTATATATTACAATGTAATAATAATAGAAATAAAGTGCACAACAAATGTAATGTGCTTGAATCATCCAGAAACCAACCCCACTCCCCTTCCTAGTCCAGGGAAAAATTGTCTTCCATGAAACTGGTCCCCAGTGCCAAAAGGGTTGGGGACCCCTGCTCTATAACATCCTTCTGCCCATTCCAACCTCCTCATTAAGATCCAGGCCAAATGCTGTCTCCTCCGTAAGTCTTCTCTAGGCATGCCATTTTTGTGCTCCCACTCTGCACCACTATCTATATACATACCTCATTAGAATCTCAGAATCTATTCCTATGAGTATGTCTCACTTTTACCTAATTCGAAAGCAAGCAGCCATTCAACCTAAAATTTTTAGGTACATTGAAAGAATCCCTGGTTTCTCAAGGTCTTTTCATTTGAAAATTCACAGATTTTTATTAGAAGTTCCCTTATATATATCAGACTTAAAAATTTGTACAATAAACCTTTTCCTGCACTTATGAAAATTAAGAATTAATTCTTAATTTTTAATTAAGAAAATTAATTTCTGGATTATACAAAATAATGAGGGATTTTAGGTTATGTAAAATGTAAACAACATGGCGATTATCAGCTATGCTTACTATATCACTGTGTATTATTAAAAAAACAAAGCAAAACAAAAGCTCACCAGTCTCTGAAGTCCTTACAGAGAGTAAAGAAGATACCTGATTGCCATGACCAAATCTGGTATAAGACCTTACAGAAATGTTATAGAGGGTGTGAGGTCTTAAGTTCCTTAATATTATGTCAGTTGTTGATGTGTTCTTCATATATAAAGTATCTATATTTTTATATAGCACTTCATAAGCAGTAATGATCCCATTGGGTTTTTCGGGTGGTGACCACTTCAACCTTATTTCATCTGCGGTAACATCAATTACTTCAACATCTTGAGGTGATGATTCCGGTTCTAGGGGAAGAAAAGAAAATTTTTAGTACCTATATTTTTATTGATGTTTGTTGCTTTAGACCCTAGAGGTAGCATGAAGTGAAGGCAGTGAGCATGTACAACCACTTTTTTAAAAAAATTAAAACTGCAATTGATATTCTTACCATCTTCTGAAGTTCTCACAAAGATGTCATTTTCTTCAGACAAAGAACTTTCTCCAACGTGGGTTGAGGCTGCCACTCTCATTTTGTATTTTGTGTATTTCTTTAACCCTAAAAGGACAAGAGACAAACTGTTTAATGTCCTTAAAATAATATTCTTGGGATTGGTGCCATTTAATATAAGGCCAGTAAGAAGAATTTATATGGGGGACTAGATATCTATATTGCTTCCAAATAATTGCAGTCTCCTCAAATTCTTGGGCTTATAGGCCTTTCCATGTTGGTGACTTCAAGTTCTTTCCTAAAATATTAAGGCAATAATTTAAAGTTGCAAAAGTAACTTTTTGGCACACTGCAGGGGGTATAGTTGACTTGGCACAAATACCATGTCAGCTGATTTTTGCATATGAGTTATTTTGATATACCAGATACAGTATTCCTTAAGTTAAGTAAATTTCTATGAAGCTTGTGATCTGATGCTTTTTACTTCATTGTGGGTAAATCTAGTTAAAGAAAAACACATTTAATCAAGTTACGTATGCAGGTATTTTAAAAAGATATTCATGGTGACACAAAACAACAAAACATGAAGTGACATAGCATGTGTTCTATAGTATATAAGGCACAGGGAGATGGGCATATTTTCCACCAGAATAGAAATGTAAAATGGACAACAACAACAACAACAACAAAACATTGTTTTCTACCTGTTATGAGAAAGCTGTTATCTATAGTAGTTATCTGGAATGCTCTGTTTGTATCCAGTTCCATTGCATAAATCGTATAGTGAGTTATTTTTCCATTGGGATATTCTGGAGGATCCCAATATAACAAAATAGAGGAAGAACTAATATTTTTATAGTTTATAATTTTAATAGAGCTTGGCACTTAAAAAGAAGAATGAACATATGAATGAAAAAAAATTATCACAGTGTATAACAGCAATATTTGCAGTTAATTGTTTCAAAGGAAATACATCCTTACCTTGCTCACGTGTCCTAACACTAAGAACTGTTGGTGGTCCTTCTCCCATGATGGTGAAAGCAGATACACTAATCATGTGCTCAGTGAAAGGTACAAGTCTCCTGATAACATAAGACAGCTGTTCAGCTGCAATGTCAGTAATATACTGATTCCTTGTAATTACTGTTTGAATTCAGTAATAAGAGAAAAAAAGAAAGGTGTTTGGCTTCACAATCAAAATTATTTTTTCTTAGACTATAAAATCATAAACCTGACTTCTCCTTATTCATTAATCTCTCCATGCACACCTCTATTAAAGGTAGATGTGTAATAATAGTAAACATAAAAATATTAATTTTAGAGATCGTATTGAATGTTAGTATGAATTTCTGAGTACCTCCCAATAATAACCACAAACATTTTGTGTTCATAATATAATTTTGCTAGTTTTTACACATTACTCTGAAACATGACATTAGTGTTTTTAAGAAAACATAACTTTCTTAAAGAGACTGGTTAGGAATGTTTTCTGAAAAGAAAGAGTAGGCAATAATATATAATTGAAATATTATAAATCAATACCAGGATTTAGTAGAAGAGTTAAAGAAATATATAATTGAGATATTATAAATCAATACCAGGTTTTAGTGGAAGAGCTAAATAAATAAAGAGTTTTATTTGGACTCAAATTTCACCATACATTCGGTAAACCAAATAATTCTTTAAAGCAAGCATGCTTGGATAACCAACAAATAAATATCCCAGAAGGATTTTAAATGTTAGATCTTCACTTTATTTAGAATTTGTCCTTCTAAAACTCTTAAGTAGCAGTTAGGCCAAACTTGAGATATTTAAGGGAACGTCTGCATCAGAAATCATGGGACTCTTAATTTTCAGTATTGCCCTCCTGTCTTCTTTGCACAAGAAAAATGGATCAGTAAGTGAAATATAAACATCTATTGAATGGAATGTGATTTTTTTTTACTAATTCTACCACAAATAGAATAACACTTTTAATCTTGAATGGGACAAATACCAAATTAAAGAAAAGGTAATAAAATATTCTTCTCATTTAACATTTTAGAAAAACTAGAGAGATAATATGTGTCAGGTGAGTATTTTTAATTTGCCATATATGACATTCTCCTTTTAGAAACTGTAAGAGCCACTGACACTGAAGAGCAAGTGTATACACTAATGACATCACCACATCGTTGGGGTCACCTACACCTGTTTATCACACCATGCACTAGAGTTGTAACTTTCTGACCTATTTACCTTTAGTGACATTTGAAAACCTATTAGTCAAAAGCTGTAGAGAATGTGAGGCCTGTAAATGATTTGAAGATATGTTAATCCCTTCCCATCACACCTGCTTTGGCAACTGTAATAACTGATTGTCTATGCAGCTTGGCCAGAGACTCTAGGGTGCTACTTTCTCCAGGAAGAAGGTCAAATGGGTTAGGAGGGGCCAGCTTCTGCCTGTGTGGCATTTCCATTTGTTGCATGAGGTTTTCCGACTGCCAAAAAAAAAAATCTGACTCCAGCCCAAGGACCATTAATAATATGGCTGAACTCTAAGCTAAGGTTCATTTCTGTGCTAGCTAGCACTGGTGGTTTAAATGCACTTTATAGAAAATCAAAATTCTACCTACCAACTGGCGAAGTCTGGTCTTCAGCTCTATTCCTTGCAGGAAAGTTATTATCTGGATGACTGTTATATATAAATGTAGCAAGTGAGTGAAGGTCAGATGACATCTCTGCTGAACCCTCATATAATCCTACCATTGGCTCTACTATGTTCACAATTTCTGGAGCCATGGGGTCATTTATATACTGTAATTAAAAGTATATATTTTAAAAGACTGTGACAGTTACACTTCATGACTTAAATCAAGTATTAGTTTTAAAAAACGTAACTTTGGAATTATGCTGTTATAAAAGATAACATATTTCCATGACCACTGTCTTCTTTAGATTCCAAAATTTCATTCTCCGGCTACTAATACCCTGAATCATTGTAACACATTGTGATCATTGTATTTCCTAAGAGAACAATACTGTATTTTGGGAAGAAACAGGTTTTGCTCTGACCTGAGTTAGTTTCTTTATGGTAAGATAAGAAGTCCTCAGGCAAAGATTTCATGACTGAGATATTGTAACTGCTCACCCCCAAATGGTAAGTGTTCTAGGTATACTGATGTATTATAATGTGTTTTGCTTCTCTAATTACCTGTCCTCATTTGTATACCATATGTGAGAGGTCTACATGCCTGCTTGATATACATCAATGATAATAGTTTATAATAGAGTGAAGTTACATGCCAGAATAAAACTACATGGTAATATTAATAGTTTTCACACAGGATTCATGGCATACCTGTCAAGACTCTGGACCTAAGGAATATTTAAAGTAACTGCAATTGTTCCTAGATCCTATAATGTAATTCACACATGTCAAGTTCACCAAAATGGCAAATACTGAGGTGAAAACATCAGGAACAAATTATGGATGAATACAGTAGAGGTTTTCATTGAGCTAACAAGATGATTCTCATTTCTTCATCCCCACTAGCATAATTGATTGAAACAAAATGGCGAAAAGGTGTTTTGGCCAAATATTATTGGATATTTGTGTAGAATGTTGACTTTGGAAATAAGACTACACATAAATCAAAGAAAATGTTGCTTTGTTGGAGTCTAATCAGAACATACCTAATCAACATAGGATGTGAAGATAATCAAGGAAATCTGAATGTGTTCTAGGTATTAAATGATACCAGGATGGTATTAGTAATTTTGTTCATTGTGGTTATGGCATTATTTTATGGGTGGAAATGTCCATGGTTTTTAGAAATTCATGCTTAGGCATATAGGAACAAAATGATGTTAAGTCTGGAATTTATTTAAAAACCAGAGGCAAGAATGGCAGCCTATTGATGATTACTTAATCCAGGTGGCAGGTATATGGAGGCTTATTAGACTCTTTTCTGTACTTTTAAACCTGTTTGAAATTTTCCAAAATAAAATAGTTTTGAAAAAAAGAATATGCTGAAAAATCTACTCTCTTTTACTAATTTTTTTCAAGTTCTGCTTCAAAACTTACCTCCAAAACCCCTTTTTTAAAAAAAAATTCTATTCCCTATCAATTCCAGGCTCTTTTACCCTCAGAGTTTATATTAATTCATAATATAGGTTTCAGTTGTTTATAAGTTTTGGTATATCTGTCTTTTAATTATCTTACATGTTTTGGAGTTGTCTTCATTCAGAGAGCCAAAAACAGGTTTTCTAGGCCTTAGGAATATCAAAGCACTTAATATTTTCCAAAAAAGAAAGTAGGTGCTCAGGAAAAAGTTCAGTAAAGCAAGAAATTTTATGGCATTTCAGTTAACTATCTACAATGGCAAGTTACTTAAATATTAACTCTTCTGAAAGATAAAAGAACGGAGAAATGAGTCAAAAAATCTTCAGTCCTCCAAATATTTACAAAATGCAATTGTGTAAATCTCGTTACAACTCTACCCAGAAAAGTGCTGTCATGAAAACCAACAGGTTTCCCATAAAAGCTACTTTTTAAAAGTTGTGATAAAAAACTATGGATAGGGAACTCTATATGGGTTTGATCCTATGTCCTCGTATGGGACAAAATAAAGGTCTTCTATCTTAACAACAGCTCACTTCAGCGCTGCCTCCACAGGGAAATTAGGGAGGGCAGGAATCACAAACACATAACTCAGAGAAGCTCTGGTGTTGCAGTCAATACTTTATGCCCAAACCACACAGCTGTTTCCACTATCAATCAGTCACCCTTTGAAAATCTACTGTGTACAAAGCACTATAGAATGAACTATAGTGAGGTAGCACAAAGAATTTCCCCCTCAACTATGGTTTTGCATTAAATCTCTCAATATTTTCTATCCCATGTCAGACAAATTATTGAGAGTTAAAGCATAGCATCCCATCAATCACATATGTTAAGCATCTCTGCTGACAAACTACCATTTCAAAGTGAGAGTTGACCTGAATGCTTTTGACTATGTGAATGACTCCCAAATTCTGATATTCTGACATTAGAAAAACCCTCCATAACTTGGGCAATGATTTGAACATTGGCTTTGTAACAACCCAGAATGTTATCACTAAGTGTGTCACGTTGCGAATATTTCTCACAGTTAACCTCTTAAGAAAAGACATTAGGTTAGATGTTAAGTTTTCATAATGAGAAAAAAGGTAATAACATTAAAAGCAAAAATGTTAGGAAAGAATTTGGACTGAAAAGAGTAGTGGGAAGGGGCAGAGAGAAGCAGCAGTAGAAATGAGAGAAATAGGAGGGAAAAGAGTCCATTGCACACCTGAAAATTCGCAACTCACTGATTTAATACAGGGTTCTCAACCTCAGCACTACTGACATTCTGAATTAGATATTTTTCTGTTGCGGGGGCTGTCCTGTACATTGTAGGATGTTTAGCAGCTTCCCTGGCCCCCACCTACCTCAGTTGTGACAATGAACATATCTTCAAAGATTAACACGTGTCTCTTGGAGAGCAAAACTGCCCCTGGTTGAGCACCATTGAGTTAGGGAATGTCACAATTTGTCAACATGAAAGGCCTTGCATATGCTGCCCAGGAATTTTTGGAATTTATGTGAAAGAATTAGGAGTCTTCAGAGATAAATTCCTACTCCACCTGAATAAACCAACTTGATTTTACATGTAATAATCTTCATTATAGTGAATGTGATTGTATTTTCTAAAAAACCCTATCATATCTATCAGTTTGGGGTCACTGGAGGTCTGCTGAATTGAATTAATGAAATGTCTGACTTATTCTTAAGAAATGCTTCTATATTTTAATGCACACTAAAACATGATTTGTACTGTTATCAAGAAGTGGTAAAAAGAAAAAATTTTTTAATTAGCATATGCTTGGAAATCTTCTAAAGGATACCGTATCATTCAACACATTATTCAGGTGAACAAATCTTTAAGTCTTGACTCCGTTTATGTTCCTAATGCTGAATAAAATAAACCTATCTTGAGACATTCCTAAACTACTCTTGGGTTCTGTCCTCAGCCTCATTCCAAGACTTTCTTCTTACATTCACCAGTGACAAACGTTGATATTCTCAAGGAATATGTTGGATGAAAAGATGCATCTATATCAATCTCAGAAGTCTGTAATACTAGGCAGCAATATGTCCATTGGAGAAAAATGTCTCAGGTTTCTAATAGAACAAGTACCGGATGGGATCTGACTGTGAAGTTCAAGCAAAGAGCAGTCCACGGAAATGACTTCAGGGTTTTTTAGACTTCAGTCTCAGTGGAATGAGGCTCCTAATGAAATGATTTTTTTTTTTTTATTTCACTGTTTTGAAAGAAGGAAGAAATTTACATTGAAGGAGAAAATAATTATGCTCAATTTGGCTCCATTCGAACTCCATACAGAATATTGTGTTCAGTTGAGTAAGAGGATCCTTGACAAACTGGAAAATATGCACAGGAATATAATCCATGATATGAAGGACGCAGAAGCCATGACTAATAAAAACTAAGGATATTAAGTCTTCGGAAAACTCTGACCATTATCTTCAACGAGAAAGAGTTAAATCATTGTTTATTATTGTTGTTACTGCAAAAGCTAACATTTTAAGCTACTGTGTGTTACAGAGTGTTAAACACTTTTACTCATGTGATCTTGCTTTATTGTCCCCCAAAGAAATAGATGATTTCTATCTCCATTTTTCAGTCATCTGTTCAAGTTCACAAAACTAGTGACAGCAGAGGTAGGATTGGAATATTTTTCCTGGCTCCAAAGCTCATGTTCATAACCACTAGAATCTACTGTTTTGGTCTAGAGAGGAGACTTAGGACGAACTGATGAAAATTAAAAGACAAATATTTCAATTCGAAGTAAAGAACACTGTAGTTTCTTGTTCATCTATGGGTTTCTTTGCCTAACAAGAGTGCCTAAAACCTCATGATTACTTAAGAAATAGATGCTTATGGGACCATAACAAAGAATACTTCAAAGCTTATAGGATAGGAGCTACTTTTGCAGTGGTAGATATCCTATAATAGTTGATCAAATATTTTAGCGGAGGTTGGATTCACATCATTTGTTAGGAATGTTATAGATCAGATTCATATAGAAGTGTGGAAGTTGAAATAAAAGATCTCAACCCTGAGACTCATTTTGCTAATGTAATTTTCAAATATTTGTTTAAATATTAAAAGTAAAATCTTATACATATTTCAGCTTGTTTAAATAATCCATATTTATTCAGAAACAAATAGATCATGGGATTCACTGGAAAAAAATTCAATAAGGGTAATGAGATCAAATCATGCCTAGCATAGGAGGGTTATATTATATTTTTAAGTTTAATCATCATGTTATATGTACATGGCTACAAAAAAAAGATGATGAAGGATTTACAATGAAAATAACAATACCCTGTTTATACCCTCCCTACCTCTTAGTTCCCAGAAGCAACACTTTAAACCACTCCTGTTTTCAGTTCTTATGGTGTTTACTTCCAAAACACTAAATAATATGTGTATACTGCTCTGTTAATACTCATTTATTTTAGAATCTATTGATTTTCTGCAATGATAGTGAAGAGTTAGGTTAATTAAATACATAGATACCTTCATCATCTGTTCTCAATTCTTATTCGGTTACTTTCACAATGTAAACAATATACTTAAATCTGGAAGGATTATTCTAATAAGTGTTTGAAATATAAAATAGTAGGCTGGTGGAGTGTAGTGCATGGCCTCTCAGGTAGATACCCACTATGCCCACCTCCTGTTGTTCCTGCTTTGTAAAATCTCCTCTTCTTTAGTTAGTTGGGACCTATGATTTGTATCTAACCAATAGAATAAGGCAAAAGGAATAAAATGTCTCTTCCATGATCACATTATATAGACCCTTCTTACTGGCTTGATGAAGTAAACGGCCATGTTGAAAAAGGCCGCATGGGACAAAAAAAAAACTGTAAGGCACTAAGGGGAGTCTCCAGCCAAGAGCCAGCAAGAGTCCAGGGCCCTCAGTTCTAAAGCCAAAAGGAAATAAAATCTGCCAAAACCTGAATGAGGCTGCAAGTAGATTCTTCCCTAGTCAAGCCTCCAGATGAGAACACAGCTCAGCTAGTTTCTTACCTGCAGCCTTATGAGACTCTAAGAGGAGAACCAATCTAAGCTGTACCTAGATATCTGACCTAAAGAAACTGTGCAATTTTAAGTATGAATTGTTTTAAGCTGCTAAGTTTGTGGAAAATTGTTATGGAACAATGGAAAACTAATATAGTGAGATAACAGTAGCCCAGGCAAGGGACTATGTAATCCTGAGCTGAAGTGGGGGATACAGGAATAAAATAAAGACATATGCAAGTCACATTCTGGACGTAGAAATAACTGATCTTAACATTAAGTGGCTACTGAATGCTAAGTAGGATCTAAGTCAGAAGTGACTCCAAGGTTTCAAGCCTTCATGACAGAGAGGATAATGGTTCCATTATCCAAAAAGACAAACATCAGACATATATCAATGCCATAAATGCTCACTCTTAAAGCCTTCTGGACCATGGTTTCTTAGACAATGACCTTCAGGTCAGATATTTGTGTTATGTCCAGTCAGAGGGATTAGAAAATTCTAAACCCAGGTACCGAGGCTTCAAGTCAGCCTCTCTTTAGGCCTTATTCTTGACACACTGAAACTAGTAATTGCCTGGACAGACCTTATGGGTGTCCTGTGGGAACCTGCAGAGGTCACTATCACTGTCCCAAGATCTCTGTCCTCATTCCAATGTCACATTTTCCTTCCCATCGTGAACCAGGCCTTATTATCTCAAAGAAGATTTCTGTTTTGTTTTATGGGAAGAAATTAATTTAGATGTAATGAGCCCTGGCGGAACCTTCCCACAAATGGCTGCAATTAGGAATCCAGAGTGTCAGAGAGAAGGATCAGAGTAGAAAGCAAGCCTAAAGAGTCAGACAAATAGGAAGCAGTGATTGAAACTGTTAGGTCATCAAAAGAAAATGTTATGAGAGATGGCTGAAACCAAAGCTCCGTGCAACATCTTTACTAAAAAGTTAGAAAATAGAGAGTTAGCTTTTTCAACTTTCTTCACTTTTAATTGTGCAAGGCCAAAGGATTGCAATGTCACAGTACATAAAAGTGCAGAAAGTATTAACGAACAAATAATGTCAAAAGCTGAAAAGTGGGGGGACAGAGGGATGGATTTTGAAGGAGATAAGAACACAAGGGTGGTTAAAAATATTTAATCCTTGTATTGGACACTGGGGAGGTCACTGGTGACTTCTAATAAGATTTCAAGGATTTAAAGAGTTCTTGAGTTGGGGAATGAGGCTACTTTTTCAGAAGATCAATAAAAATGGGAAGAGAGAGTCCTTATCCTGAGAGAGATACCAAGGTCAAAGAAAGGAATAACAAATGAAAAACACACTAAGCCACAAGTTGTATTTCTTATGTCATTTACTCCCAACCCTGTAAGGTGGCTATATAAGCCCCATTATATAAATGAAGGCACCAAGTCTCCAAAAGTTGATTTGTCCAAGGTCATAGACCTAGAACATGGCAGAGCCAGGCCAAGAACCCAGGGCCATTTGGATTTAAAGCTTCTGTCATATCTGTCTCCCCCACATCAATCTCCTGAAAGGTAAACCCAAACACCAGTTATACGGGGAAGCAGAAATATCAGAAATGAGTCTGATCGAATAAAGAAAGATATAATCAGAGAAGTAAAGAGAAGCATAATGTCTCCTTTCATTGAGAGAGTATAAGGGAAGTAATATTGGGTAACAACTAAGGTGGATGATCCTATGCCAAAATTAATGATCACAATAGGTCACAATTATTTAGCACAGCACTTACTATATGCCAGGTAAAGTTCTAAGCTCTTTACACACATGAACCCATTAAATCCTCATTATTAACCCTTTGTTATAGGGACTTATAACACTATCTTAAAGAAGAAGAAACTGATGTTCAGAGAGCTCAGGCCAACTTTCCCAGGGTTAAACAGTTAGTAATGGCAGAACTAGAGTTTAAACCTGGTTACACTCTTAACCACTTGCTATATAGCCCAGTGAGAGTCAAAATCATAATGTAAATCCAAATTTGTATGTCTCCAAAGCTCATGTGCTCTCTACTATGAGACGAGAATTGCACACCAGACAGAGACAGAATCCCAAAAAGCCTTTCTAGAACCTCTTAGCCTCACAGAAAAACAGATGTGACTGCCCATTCAACAGATGTCATTAGCAGAAGTGGGAAACCCGTCATCTAGTACTAAGAAAGCTCAGTATCTAATTTAAGACCTTCTCAGCAGGAGCAAAGGGTTAAGCTTTTGCCCTTTGCCTGAGTTGTCAACTAGAGTATCACAGAAAGCATAATTCAACATCTTTTGCACAGAGGAAAGGAATCAACATAGGATTAAAATTAAACCCTGGGTTGAAGATGCTGAGCAACTTGGAGTGATAAGTCCTGGGTGGCCAGAATGCTTTGAGCACATGGTGAGGTCAACTGTCACGTACAGGTAAGTGCCAGAAGTAGAGAAAGGCTGGGACTAGAAATAGAATGAAAGCATGTGTGGGGGAAAATCACAGCACAGGTAGAAGCAGCAGCAATTCTGAAACAAAACAGCAGACACCAGGTGCTGAATAACTATCATGTTTGTCTTTAAGGCCCAGTGATTGCTGCACTGGTCCTAAGGATGTTTACTCTTTGAGTGCCCCAGGGAGCAGCCAGTATCTGGACATGACTAGCCTGGAGGCTGAAAGGGTCTCACAGGTGAACAGTTGATGAGGTGAAGTGAACAAAGACAGTGAAAAGAAAAATCAGTGTTGCCTGTACTTCCTAACAGAAACAAAAGAAAAATAATAAGACTTCCAGTGTGAATAGAAGCAAACACATTGCCTAAAGATCCTGGTCCTCTTACTTAAAATCTATGAAATGACTTAAATTTATTTTATTTAGTAATGTGATTCTTAATCAAATATACTTTGAAAAAAAAAAAAAAAGAGGCAGCTCTGAGAAATTTAGCTTCCCAAGACCAAATAGAACAGAATCATTTGTCAACAACAGCTACTAAAATTACTGTGCCTTTCACTGGCAACTGTTCCAAATTACAAGCACAGCCTTTGAAGGAGTACTTAAATCATAACAGGAGTTTCTAAACAATTCATTAACTAATTTAGAATAATAATATTAACTTATGAAAATACGTTTAGTCCTGTTTAATTGCACAATTAACATTTTTCATATGATGAAAAGGAATAATAGCACTTAACTACTAATATATGACCTAAAATGAAATATGATCTAGCTAGATTATCAACATGCCCCAAATTTACTTTACTTTGTACTAGTAAGTTGTCAAATATTATATGTGTGGGTGCTAGCAAATCTTCCAAGCTATCAGAGCCAGAACCAAGCAGAAAGGGCTCACCAATAAGTGAAATAAAAATGCAATACCTCATTATTTCCAGTGAGCAAAGTATTTTCCAAAATTATTCCTGTCTCTGGAACTAGCACTTTCACTCGGTATTGGTTAATAATTCCATTTGGTTGTCGTGGTTTCCTCCAAGTAATTCTTACTTGCGTGGCTTCTACCTCTGCAAGTTGTAAATCAAACACTGCCCCTGGAACTAAGAGAGAAAGAAAGAAAAGAAAAAAGGGGGAATTTAAAAATATATTTTCAAGTAAAAAAAGTACCTAAATTCTTAGCTCACAATTTAAGATACATAAACAATTCTATTAGAAAACAGATGAGGCTGGGCGCGCTGGCTCACGCCTGTAATCCCAGCACTTTGGGAGGCCAAAGGAGGCCAATCACTTGAGGTCAGGAGTTCGAGACCAGCCTGACCAACATGGTGAAACCCCATCTCTACTAAAAAATACAAAAATTTGCCGGGCATGGTGGTGCGTGCCTGTAATCCCAGCTACTCAGGAGGCTGAGGCAGGAGAATTGCTTGAACCCAAGAGGTGGAGGTTGCATTGGGTGGAGACCACACCACTGCACTCCAGCCTAGGAGAAAGAGTGACACTCCATTAAAAAAAAAAAAAAAGAAAGAAAGAAAATAGACAAAAACAATTTATTTTGTTAAAAATTAAATATGTCTTTAAAAAAAGGATGAGTTCATGTCCTTTGCAGGGACATGGATGAAGCTGGAAACCATCATTCTCAGCAAACTAACACAAAAGCAAAAAAACAAACACCGCATGTTCACACTCATAAGAGGGAGCTGAACAACGAGAACACATGGACACACGGAGGGGAACATCACACACCGGGACCTGTCGGTGGGTGGGGTGCTAGGGGAGGGATAGCATTAGGAGAAGTACCAAATGTAGATGACAGGTTGATGGGTGCAGCAAACCACCATGGCTCATGTATACCTATGTAACAAACCTACACATTCTGCACATGTACCCCAGAACTTAAAGTATAATAACTTTTTAAAAATTAAATGTCTTTAAATACATGGATATTTAAAACTAAATTTCTAAACACTGTTCTCAAAATGTTTTGAATTGATGTAGAATCAAAATGTTTTGAATTGATGTAGAATCTCAACCGAAAAAAAAAAAACAGTTAATGACTACATTGATCATATTAATCAGGCAACTAAACCCTGCCTATTGAAAAATAAATGAAATGATCAGTTCAAGTCAATACAACACACTAATGTGTCAGATATCAAATATTATGCAGGACAGCAGAAAAATATATGTATTTTACTGTCTCTTATTTTGTTAGTGAAACCCAGGAGTAGTAGCAGACACTATTTTTTATCTTTTAATTAGAATATATTTTTCTATATATTCTATATATTCAATACTTACTTTCTTAGTAAGTATTGCCCCATGATACTTAATGCCAAAAAGTACAATCCAAGTAAAGATTACGTGGTTCTATATTACCTTAAAATGTACCTCAAACTTGCATAAAAATAATGACAATAAACTTATCTTTTTTTTCCTATTTAAGCTTAGGGGATAAAGGAAATGGAGTAGACAGCATTGTATCTTGTCTTTAAAAAGATACTTGATCTGTTAGACCACAAATTCTTATGAGGAAACTAGAGAAGACTTTAATATTGATACAAAATTAACTAAAGAAAATCAAACACACAAGGCAATTATTCAGGGTTCAGCAACAGTTTTGAAGGTGATGTCCACAGGAAATACCTAAGAGTCATTCTCAAGTCAATACATTTACAAATTTTACAAATAAATGAGAAATAAGTTAGATATTTGGCCAAAAAAATCCCCTATTTTCTTTACCCCAATGCCATTTGTCTCCAACTTCAAAATTAATGCTGCTTAATGATGAATTTTCTAGATAATGGCAAAATAATTTTAATTTTGAAGGTGTTATATACATGGACTACCTAAGAATTATTCTCGAGTTAATATACTTATAAATTTTACTAATATATTAGAAACACAATAGCATATGATTTATTAAAATATATTCCAAATGATTTGAGGTGTTCAAACGAAAAACTATGAGAAGAAATGAAATAGAGACAAACAGCATTGAGGTAAAAGAAAATACATTAAGATCATTTTTGCCATTTTCTAGAAAATTAAACTTTCCTTAGAAGTATATTTTGAAAAACAAGTAGTAAAAATTAAACCCATTGCACATTCTGAAAACACAAAGTTGGCAGGCTCTCAGTTAATTTCCTATAAAAATTTTACTACTATTTGCAGAAAGTAACAAGTTTAAATCACTGAGGACAAACGTCTTCACTGCCATAGTCTGTTTAAGAGGGAGTAAACAAGAATCTCAGAAATTTGTCTGCTTTTAAGAAATGGTCATGCTAAACTACCCTGACAGAAAAATTGTTAGACATTATTGGAGCTTCACAGTCTGCTTATGCTTTTTAACCCTCACACAAATTAGAAGAATGTTGTTGCCTATGTTACATTCATCAGCATTACCTGATTTTGGAATAGTCAACTCTATGACATTTTATAGCTTTGGAGATTATTATCTTTTTTTCCAAAATCATTTATTTTCATGCCTATGTAGAAATCTACTCATCAAAATATTAAGAGACATATAGGGGGCTTAGGAAATATATAAGAGAACTGCTAAAATAATAGGATGCTGATTTTCTTTCAAAGTAGACTGTGGACCATAACATCGCCAGGGGTAATGAAATCAACTCCACTGTAATGTAATAGCACATAACATTCTCTATAAGAGGTCAATGCAACATTTTTCTATGAGTATCTGGAGATTTATAAGAGCACCAATTGTTTTAAAAGGTAATTTAAAAGAAGCAAGCTAGTCCTAATTATTTTTTACATAGATGATAGACTGGTTTTAAATATGGAGAAGAAAATAAGTACCTTTAAATAGAATACTAAAAACCCTGTTGTATTAATGAAAAGGATAATATAAAATTAAGAAATCATTTTTAAATTGAACAATAGTTCTAATGAGTTATCACACTGTTCTCATAGAGTTTAAAGATCCATTTATTTCAAAGTTTTAAATACTGGAACCAGGATTAATTAGTGGTGTCAGAAGTAGAAAGCTACATTTACTGCATTCGCCAGAGTATTCCATTGAGGCAGCTCCTGAGGCTGAACTATCCCAAGAGAACTCCATGGATGAAGGCTGACATGAGGATATAAGAACCATGTCAACCCTGCCTTTGGTGGAGCCCACCAGTTGCCAGGAGGCTCCTCTAAGAACCACCATGGTGTAGTCTATAGGAGTAGTGACTCAGGAAAATAATAGAATGAAACACAGGACAAATGCTTTTTATACAGGGCAAATGGAGTCATCTACTTAAAATGATTTGGTGTGAAAAATAGGCCTTGTAAAATATACTGAACTATGACCTGAAGATTCTACTTTTTTTGTGGATAAAAAATGTAGAAATTAAGGCAAGTAAATTTTATAATAATCCAAGACAAATAACATGACATTGTACACAGCATATGCATTATCTATTTCCCTATTTTTGTCAAATGCTGTAGTCCAAGAATGATGACAATAAAAATATGTTTATTGAGTTGTGGATTCTATTTGGAAGCACCAAAATCAGCTGGTCTTGAAAGAAGACAATAGTTCAGGATTTATTTAATTGTATAACAAGAATAGAAATCAATGGGTACATTGAGTTGGTTGAGAAAATTCTATTAAGACCAAAATCAAGGGCTCTGCTTTATTTGATAGTGTCCATAAATCTGTCTAGTTTCCTAGGACATGTTTAAGAGCAGTTTTTAGGTGGAGATAGAGGAAAACTTAAGATTTAAGGGAGAAGCTACACAATGCTAAGATTCTTCTGAAAGAAACACAATGGTAAAATTTTAATACAAAAAAGAACATTTTCCTTATGAGTATGTATAACTTTCTTATATGTATTCTAAAACTATATCTATGTCAGGATTTTCATCTGAAATAGATAAAACATAACTTTTATGTTCTTTCAAAAAAAATCAATGGTTGTTTCTTTAAAGGGGAGAAGTACAAAATTTCCTAATAGTTACTGCCCTCTAATGGTCAAATGCTTGAATGATTAATGTATGACCCGTGTGTGTGTGTGTGTGTGTGTGTGTGTGTGTGTGTGTGTGTACATGTGTACATTTCATTTATAAGTTACTGTATGTTAGCTTCCACACAAACAAAGTCTGGAAACTTTTCCAAGTGTTAATGTGTTGTAAGAATTTACTGTTATTTTTGTCCGTAATTACAATCCCTAAATAGAAATGAGGACATTTAGCAAGTTCAGTGTGGGCCAGAAAGATATGTTGTGAAACGGTATGGAAACATTTTTTTTAAAGTATAGTTCACCTAAAACAATGATGTTTAATGAATACTTATAGGGAAGTTTCTTAAGGAAAAATAATCTTTTCATAATTTCAGTAAATGCTGGTAAATCTATATCATGCATCCACTCAGAATCTTCACTTGCTTAGGATCCCGTTTTGACTATAAACATATTTTGTTGAAAGAATTGGGAATACAGGAATTCCTCTAAATACTAGTTCTGTGAGAAAAAATAGATTCCACATTTAAAAATGTAGTTAAACCATACTAAATGTGTTTGTTTACCTTATGGCTTCTTGAGGTTTTGCTAAATTTTACTGTGAATCTCTAACAGGCCAATACTACATATGGTATTTCCTAACCTTACCTGATCTTGGGTCCCTTTTATTATGAAGCATGCTATGAGTTTAACATTCTGGAGAACACATGTTCAGAATGAATTAGGTAGTAATTTAATAAGGAAATAACATGATTTAAGTAAATATAAAACAAATTGCTTCTAATATCATGTTTTACCAATTCATGAAGTTCATAAGCATACCAAAAATATCTCACTCATTCCCTATGTTCTTACCATCTGGTGGAGTGAATACTGAAAGATTTGACTTGGGCCCAGTCCCTGCACTGGTTTCAGCCGCAACGTAGACATCATACATTGTAAATGGTGTTAGGTTAGCGAATGCAAACTTAAGGTCTTTTGTACTGTTATCCAAAATGCGACCTGCAAAAAGTGGAAGATAGCTATGGATTATTTTTTATCAAGCGTGCAATCATGTTCACATTTAAGTACAGAGCCAAGGACAACAATTCAAGTGTTAACCTACACACTAAAATTTGTTATTGTAATATCAAAACTGCATATATTTTAAACACGTGGCTCAGTAGTGCACTGATATCAATTTAATGAAAATAAATGAAAGAACATGAAAATGTTCCAGTGCTTAAAATTACTTTTATTAAATCATAAAGCCCTTTTGAATTACCAGGTTAGTTTTGATATATTGAAAAGGCAAGCATCAAATTTTATCAGTTCAAAAAGTGACCAGATTTTATACTCAAATTTATTCAATTAAAATGCTAAATAATTTCATTATCTTCTATAAGAGGATATATTTAGAAAATATTTCTAGTTTAGCTTCTGAACAAAATTCCTTAGTCTGTCAGCACAATACTTTAAATCTTCGACTTTGCTTTAAATGTTTCCTTTACCTTCTTGCTCTAACTACAAACTGGCTCTTTCCTAAGAACACTGTTTTTGTTCGCCCGTAGCCACCGCAAATGGTGGCAGTCTGTTTTTGCCCCACAGCTCTCAAGTAACCAGGCCTTTAGGTGTGGTAGGTGTTGTCCTTGCTCCTCATTGCTCCACTTTATTCACTATTCTCTCTCCCTCCTTATAAAAGCCCACAGCTTTAAATACTATATCACCAGTGAAATCCACTAGCCCTCACAGTTGTCATAATCTACTAACCTGAGTGTCATTTACTCTCATTTACTTTTATGGTCTAGCTTTGGTTCAAGGCTACCATCTTAATTTGTGCTGATTTTAATATCCTGAGAATTAATCCTTAAATTACTTAGATATTTCCTTAAATAATCTGGTTTTCCAGAATTTCAGCCACTCCCTCAAGATCATAACCTGGACATTACTATCACCAATTGCTCCGTATCATTAAGAATCTCAATTTCATGCAACTTTTTTCTAACCACTTTTGCTTACGTCCTTTACATTTCCTCTGTAATTCTGAACTGATAATTCTTTAAATCCACTGAAATCAACAATCCATTGATTTAATCACCTGTTTTATTTTTGTTTTATTTTATTTGGCCCCTCACCACTTGATTTCCACTCTTCACCCATCTTCAGTGTCAATTTCAATTATTATCCCTGCCTTACACAGGCCTCCAATTCCCTTGCCCTTCTGTTGTTGAAGGCAGCTCGTTTACAGCACAAAGCCATTAATTGATATCACTTTATTCGTAGCCAAACCTTGAATGAGCCCTACATGGTACCTGGAATCTTACTCAGCTTACATAGTCAATGGTCCAACCACTCTACTCTTCTAGATGATTATTTTACACTTACTCCTCTCTGCTCAGACCTCTAATACCTTCTGTCCTATCTTCACTCCCAACTAATAGTCTTGCTTCGCACTACACTGAAAAAAGTAAACCAATTAGAAGATATTTGCCACAGGCTCCCACCAACACAACTATATATTTACCAGCATCTACACCCATATACTCTGCCTTACAACCTATAAGAACAACTTATGGACAAATTATCTGTGAGTATGGACAAATTATCTGTAGTCTTATCTCAAACCAATGGCTACATTTGAGCAAAAGATCTCACCTTCTGCCCACACAATTCCAGTAATTCTCGTTCTTCTTATATCATTAACATTTTCCTTATTTTCCTCATTTCCATCAGCAAACAAACATGCTTTATATGTTCTTACTGAAAAGAGACCTGTTGACTTCACTTATCCCTACCCTTACTCCCTATTCACTGCTTTGCTTTGCAGCTAAACTCAAAAGAATTTCTACACCCACTGTTCCAATGATCTTCTCCCATTCACTCTTAAACTAATTCAATCATGTATTTACCCCACGTTCCACCATACTGAAAGCATGTGATCACTCCCATGTTGTTAAATGCAATTAGTGCTACATGCCTTTCACTTGATTTATCAGCCAGCCTTACAAATGAAAGAGTACTTCAGCCAAGTATTGAACAATAATATCAGACAGAAAAGATGTAGCTGTGTATCCATGTCTGTTTCTGTGTATCGGATGGGTGAGTGGAGGGAATTATCTTTTCTTAGGGATGAAAGATAAAGGTTACTTATGATGGTGATGAGTGATTCATACCACAGAAATTGCAAAATAAAAAGAGTTGGAACTCTGTATCTTTTTTGATGCCCCCAAATAAATGATAATATGTGGCTTTATTATTTATTTCATCATTGTTAGAATTAAACTTCTTTCATAGAACCATAGGATCTCAATCAGGACAGAATTTTAGACTTTACATAATTCACTTCTAATGATATAATACTTGATCCTCTCAAAATATCTCAGGCAAGTGGATGCCCAGATCCTGCTTACTTACAAAGATAGAGAACTTGCCACTTTATAAAGCTGCCCCAAAATTTTAATAGGTTTTCTTTTTTAAAGTAGTTTTAGGTCCACAGCAAAATAGAGCAGAAGATACAGAGATTTTCCATGTTATTTTTAGAGAGCTGTTTCTAATGATTAAAAACTAGGCTCCTAGCAGTGAATATAAATCTAATTTAACATAGTCAAAGTCCATTGTTCTTCATGAATGTAAGCCAAGGACTTCTTGTTCGAATATTTGAAGATGTATATCTCCACTAACACTTTTTTCTTGAGGAGTTATCTCTAGTTTTCCACGTGCATCACATGAAATGTGGAACATGAATAGTGTTTTGTCATTCTTATACTCATTTATGGTTTTGAATTAAAAAATCAAAGGACCTCACCTTCCTTATGACTTTCCTATTGTTTGCTTCAATCTTAGGGTCTTTTAAAAAGAGTCTGATACTTCTAAAAAGAGTTTGATATTGGTAACATATTTTATTATTCTCACTCCAAAAGGCAAACACAAAACCAATTAAGGCTTACCTGATGGTCCATATAATTCAACTCTATAACTAAATTTCCCTGTTACTATAGTTGGTGAGTCCCATAAAATTGAAAAGGACTTTCCTGTGATGTTGCCTGTTACGCAGTTTTGTGGTGGTCCTTCAGGCACTAAAATAATTATAGAAAATAAATACATAACATATATTTAAAATGAAAGCGCACCCTATTAAATACACATAATAAAACACAAAGGCAAAGAAGGAAAATAAAATACCGTGCTTAAAAGCAAAGAGTCTTTTTTAACTTACAAAAGAAAAAATGGAATATAATTGAAAATTGTGAATAACACATGCTCGATCATCAGATAAACTTATTTTTAACAATTACTAATTTTATTTAATACTGTTTACTATTGCGCTGTGCAAGTTTCATTCTAATATTCATTGTAATATATTTATTGCCAATGTTACATTGTCTTGAAACATTTATACCTGCATATATACATATTGCATTCAATAAAGTCTGGATATCTGGCTTAATAAACATTTTCTCTCTAATTAACACAGATAGAAGTTTCAAGAAAATAACCCTCAAAAATTATTAGCAATAATTTTTACTTTTTTATCAATATTTGTATTTGTTCTAAGAATAAATTTATAACCTACAGTTGAAGGATTCAAATGTAACATTGGTAACATATGAAAATAATAATGACATTTTAAATTACTCTATTTTTCATAGATGTTTATTCTTTCTTTTAATTGAAATAAAACAATTCCAAATATTTTTCAAAACAAAATTATTGTCTACCAAATTGCACCTTGTATGACACTTATGAAATCTTTTTTTATTGTATAAAAAGTAAGGAGTATGGAAGAAGAAAATGGTATAGTTCAAAGATGGTTATTTAAATCAACAAAAAAACTTCTAACTTATATAAAATGAAAAATAATAGAAGCCAACAGCTATGTTATTAGAAAAAACATGCTTTAGTGAAATTACCCTACCAATAATTTTCAATAACCTCAGAAATTAGCAATTACAACCTAATACCTGATACTATATTATGATATACCTAATATGTCAGCTATATATTATGCATATAATACCTCATGTAATATGGGACTCTATCAATATCCATGAAATGTTATAGATATATGAAATATACAAATACATATATTTACACGAATACTGATAAAGCACCATAATTAAATATATGAATACCTTACTGAAAATATGTTCTCATAAAATTTAGTAGTAATAATTATATCTAATTGTTCTCATTTAATTTTAACACTGGCACCCTAAGGAAGATACTATTACTGTCTCTATTTTTCAGATGAGGAAACTGCAGTGCAAATGGAATATAAGTAGGTATATATTTTAGCTACTGCTTGTATCTGATAACGAAATGTTAATCACATGCTCGTTCTGCTAGTGCAGGTATTTCTGCTTTTGATAACGGCAATAACAGTGAGAGAAGGGTGTAGATGATTATAAATCATTTAGAACGGCAAAGATGATTACAAAAAATTGCTGACATTATAAAATGATAAAAGCTTATATGAGGATCACGGTCAGTGGCTCAAGAATTGTTTCTTGCAAATCTTTCTCCTTTTAAATACTTACTTTGTGTTATAATATAAAAGAGTATAGAAATTCAAAGAAACCCTTGATGGGATGCCTATGATATATTATTAGGGGGAAAAAGTTACTGAAAGGTAAAGAAGATTAAAAATAAATATCTATATAAATAAAACATTATTCTCTAAATCATTTAAATCTTTTTATCTACAAAAAGTGAACCATACCTGATTCTGGTGTTCTGACAATCGTACTATCAATATAACCTGCTTCAGTTGTAACAGCTGAAACTTCAAAAAGATATGTTGTATAAGGTCTCAAGTTTGTCACTACAAAACTGATAGGCTCTTTCCACACAGAGCTGATCTCATTCTGTGTCAATGTGCTTGATGAATATGTGGTTCGCGATGGAGGTGTAACTCTACCAAGGGTTGGAGAAGGGCTGGCTGTACTCCATAAAAAAGATTCACTATTCTCCTAGTAAATAAAATAATATCAATATAGAAATAATGTTGTATGTCTTGGTGAACATGAGAATAAGAACATGTAATTCATTTCTTTTTCTTTTATGCTATATAGACACATAACATGCAAGTTATAGACAAATTTGCTAGGTTTTAATTGCACCCATTTATGTCTGCAGTTTTAGAAGAGAACATATTTATTGTATTCCTTATACCTTAACCTTTATGAATAGAATTTCAAGTGGCTTAAAATAAAGGTAAAACTCCAGCAAAATCATTTTTAAGAATTTTTAAGCTTCATGTTAACAGTGCCAGAGCCAAAGAGCTGAAATAATTTTACTCTTGTGTATGTTCAAATGCTGCTTTCTTACTGTTAATGATCTTCTTTTTCTCATAAGTACTAAAAAGTACTAGTATGCCACTAGCTCACATGTTAGGTGTGTGCATGTATTAGAAATATCGTAATTTGAAAAAGAAGATTTTTAGACTTTTATAAAGTATTTACAGCAAAAATAACTGTTTGTGTTTCCATTAATAGTAACACAAAGATTACCAAAATGATTTTAGGAAAAGCATTATTATGCTTATCATATAATTAAAAATGATGATGCTTATTCTATAATAAAGCATTACTATTATCAGATTTATCATCAATGACCAGAGTAACAACAAATTCTTTACCAAAGATATGCACAACAATGACAGTCTACCTCTGCAAAATTTAACCTCAACTATTACCCTGCATGTACTCTTCCCTCCTGTCACATGGAAGTAAAATATTTTCTCCAATTATATCTTACACTTTTCCACCTCAGGGCTTTATAAAGTATCCTCCACCGGGAATGCCACCATCACACAATCTCTATCTGTCCTTGCTCCATGGTGTATCACAAATGCTACTCCTTTCATGAAGTCTTTTCAGAATTCCCTAAATGATTTTAATCTCTCACTCTTGAATTCTCAAACCATTCCTGTATTCCACCTGAATAAGGCCAATTGTGTAACATGATACTCTAAGTAATCAAATAACTAATAAAACTTTGTGTATAACATGATATCATAAGTAATCAAATAACTAATAAAAGTTTGGTAAAAATATAGTATTTAGATGCTAGAAACATGAAAATATAAGTTTATCTAAGATTTTTCAAGACGTAGAAAGTGTTCTGTGATACTTGCATTGCATTCTGGCAATTTCCCAGTCAAAATGTCCTCTACTCTGATTGAGACATCTTTCACTACTATCCCACTTCTGGCATGCTTGACACTAATCTTGAAGCTGGTAATTTTGCCATTTGGTTGCCGAGGTAAATACCATATCAGCTTAACTGCTGAAGAGTTGTAGGCCTCAACTGTGAGATTCACCACTTTTCCTGGAGCTGGGGAAGAGAAAGATTGGGAAGGAAAAAACTTTGTTATAAAACTTAGAATTGCATTTATATAATTTCATGGTACATGAAATTAAATATATAACACACTGCATAAAATCTACTTGTGTAAGATTTTTATAAATATATTTAACTGAACTTTGCCTAAAATAAAAAACTGGAGTTGGGGCAAATCAACTTTACTTTAGGGTAACTGGGCTAATACATGCATTGATTAAACGTTTCAAATAAGTACGAAAAAAATTCAATCAATAGTTGTGAATATACAAACAAGTTGGGATAAATTTCTTATTTCCTTAACTATTCTGGAATATGTAGTTTCATTAGATATGAAAAACATAGCAAACTGAGTCAATTATCCAACCATTTTCACCAAAAAGCAGATTCTTGGAATATTTATAAATATCTAGTGCCTAATATCAAGTGGATACCCTCCAATTGGTTGTAATTATTGTATTTTAAATTTTCGAAATCAACTTTCTTCAGAATATCATTATGCTTTTCTATCAATCATTAATTATACAGAGTAATAATAATAATAATCTGTGTTCTATTTGAGTTGGCATGAAACCAATATGAAGCTAGAATTAGGAGAAATTATTCCCATTAACCTCATGGTAAAGTGTGTAAAACTGATAGAGTAAAACACCAAGATCTTTCAGAATATAAAACAAACATGACAAGTCACTTTTGAAAGAAATCAAAATGAAACAAAACGTCTGAGATAAAAAAAAATAAGTGATAGTTAAGATGCCTAGTATTAAGATGCCAAATAACTAGAGTTTAGGTTTACATTGTACAAAAGGATGCTAAAATATAATTTATAAATAATAGCCATATAAATTACATAAGAAAGTTAGATCTTTGGAAGGAGGTCTATATGAATGATATAAGGTAGGAATTAAGGGACTTCAGGACAGCTGCATTCTAATAAAAATAAAATATAATGCAACAATTCTTAGGAATAATGTTGGACATGATGTCAGCAATGAGTGTGAGATTCAGAGTACACTTTGATGATTGTGCTGGTAAGATTTACTGATAGATTAGATGTGTACTGTGAGAGAAAACAGCCACAAGTGACATCAAGATTTTTCCTCTATGCCCCTGGAAGAATGGAGGTATCTTAAATTGGTTTGGTAATGACTGCATGTTACAGAATAATATAATAACCATTAAAATCCATGTTTCCAAAAGTCTTATGTTATAACATGCTTATGACTTAATGTTAAAAAGAAAAGGCAGGATATAAACTTGCATATGTAGCACAAGCTTATTTTCATTAATGTATAGTCATATAGATATATATTAATGGGGGAAATAGACAAGCCAGAAATGCACCAAAATGATAAAAGCGTTTTTTATATGATAAGTCTATGGATAATTTTCATTTTTTTATTCTTGTTTGTTCAAAGTTTTGTAAGATAACATTGACTATCCTTATAATCAGAATGAATAATATATATTTTAAGGAATAAATTAGCTATCCAAAAGAACTCTAAAACTAATTGAGTGGCCACGCTACTGAGAATTGTATGTATTTTAGTGTCAGTTTTTATTTATATTCTTTATTATTTTAAATGACAAACTCATGACTAAGTCAATTTAAAATAAATGACAGGAAAATTACCACTTTCCGCAGTTTGGAAGAGAAATGGATCACTAAACACTCCAATGCCAGCACTGTTTTCAGCAGCAACCTACAACAGACCAAAAGGATTGTGTTCGAACATTTTACTCCCTGAAAAAAGAGAATCTAAAATTTAAAACAAAACTTTGACTTATCCATAAGATAAACGCCAAAGATACTTTTTTAATACTCTCAAGGAAGAAGGCAAATATGAAGATATCTATATAATCAGCAAATAAGGTATTATTGTCAAAATTTTATAGATGAGAAAACTGACTGAGAGAGGTCAAATACCTTGCCCAAGGTCACACAGGAATAAATGGCAGAGCAAGAATCCAGTTGCAGTTGGGTTTATTTTGAAAGCTCAGTCTTTCTCTTTTTTTTGCAAATGCCATGACTGGAATCATAACCTTGGCTTAACTGTAGTTCTACCAATTCCCAGATAGTAGCTTTGAGCAATTTACTTAACTGTTGTAAGTAACATTTTTCTTGTCTTTAAAATGGGAATAATAATGTATCTATGTTATACAATTGTGCTGAGGACTAAATGAAATAGCACATGTAAAATACTTAACAAGATTTTTGCTATAACATTACTTATACTGAAGACATCAAATGTACCATGCCAAATACCCTTTGGAATTCTGCAATGGCTAACATTTATTTGAACAGAGTAAAGGTCACAAGAATGATTTATAAGTGTGAGATGAAACGGAGAGTAAGGGCTTCCCAATAGACCTTAAATAAGAGAATTCAAAGGAATAAAAATTCAAGCTCCATAAAAATAGATCTAAGAAGAACTAGGTTGACTAAATCACCTTCCTATCAGCAATAGTTTCTTATAGCACATTAAAAATTTTTAATTATCCCCAATAGCATATATTGACATGTTAATTAATCTGAATGTGTGCATATTGACAGAAAATACCTATATTATATAATACTCAGATGTCAGTTAGAAAAAGGTTGCCTATTCTTTAAGCTATGTTTTCTTCATAAAATAGTCATCACAAATCTTTTATTTTGACTTCTACATAGGTAAGAATTTTTTTTCTTTTCTCATTGTAGGAATCATACTACTAGTATTTGCTTTCCAGTTCTGATCGTGTTCTTTAATTCTGCAAATAGGCATCCTTCCAGTAAGAAAAAACTTCCCAGCAAAAATATCTCCCAGTATTTCTTATCCTCTAGGAAGAACATCTATCTCATTTATATAAAATCACATATTTACACAGGTTTTATATATTTTCTTCTCTCTATTTAATTATTTTCAAGGCTCAAAGAAGATATTGATGTTATATTGAGGGAGGATTCAGAAGATATCTTTACTCTTTATTATCCCTTGGAAATGTCATACATATCCCTTAACTGGAAGCATTTTCCTGTGGCCTAATTTAGCACTGCTTTTCATAAGCTCATCTTTGTGTAGTATTCAAATGAGATGATGTTAAATTTTGCATATTAACTATGTAAAGGACAGCCGGGCGTGGTGGCTCACGCCTGTAATCCCAGCACTTTGGGAGGCCGAGGCGGGTGAATCACGAGGTCAGGAGTTCGAGACCAGTCTGACCAACATAGTGAAACCCGTCTCTGCTACAAAAAAAAAAAAATACAAAAAAATTAGCCGGGCATGGTGGCAGGCGCCTCTAGTCCCAGCTATTTGGGAGGCTGAGGCAGAAGAATGGCATGAACCTGGGAGGCGGAGCTTGCAGTGAGCTGAGATCGGGCGACTGCACTCCAGCCTGGGCGACAGAGCGAGACTCCATCTCAAAAAAAAAAAAAAAAAAAAACAACTATGTAAAGGACAAAACATTTTTTATAAATGCAAGAGATAGTAAATGTTCAAGAAATATTTGTTGAAAGTAACTACATTGAGTTCATGATTCTTAGCAAAATGGCGCTTTAGAAATGTTCAAACCAATATCCAAATGTCAACAACAGACATGTAAATACAACAAGATTGGAAGAAAAATGAAAAGCTAACTATAAGTTTTATTTAAAAATGAAATATTTTCAGTTATAAAGGCTAAATTATTTAATTTAAACTTGATTTATTTTTGAAAAATGTCACTAAGCTCAAGTTTTTTTTAAATAATTAACCAAAGTTATCTGTTTCATAAAGTATAAAAGATACTCTGTAAAGACACTTTATAAAGCACAATGTGCAAAGAGCAAAAGCTATCCTTTGTTTGTTTGTTCGTTTGTTTGTTTGGTTTGGTTTGGTTTGGTTTGGTTTGGTGGCATTTTGTTCTTGTTGTCCAGGCTGGAGTGCAATGGCATGATCTCAGCCCACTGCAACCTCTGCCTCCCAGGTTCAAGTGACTCTCCTGCCTCAACCTCCTGAGTAGCTGGGATTACAGGCACTCGCCACCATGCCTGGCTAATTTTTTGTATTTTGAGTAGAGATGGGATTTCGCCATATTGGCCAGGCTGGTCTTGAACTCCTCAGGTGATCCACCCGCCTCGGCCTCCCAAAGTGCTGGGATTACAGGCATGAGGCACTGCACTCGGCCAAAGCTATCTGTTTTTAAAAGCTTTAGCTTAGTGACGTTTTTGGAAAATAAATTAAGTTTAAATTAAATAATTTAGCCTTTATAATTTTTTTAAGTAAAAATATTCTACTTTTTTATTAAACTTAAAGTTTTTTTTTCAATATTTTTCTTCCAGCCCTGTTAGCCATATGATTATCTCAACCGATGCAGGAAAAGCATTTGATAAAATCCAATATCCCTTCATGATAAAAACCCTCAACAAAGTAGGCATCAAAGGAACATATGTCAAAATAGTAAGAGCTATATATGACAAACCCACAGCCAACATGATCCTAAATGGAGAAAAGTTTAAAGCGTTCCCCCTAAGAAACGGAACAAAAGTAAGATGTTTACTCTCACCACTCCTATTGAACACAGTACTGGAAGCCATAGCCAGAGCGATCAAGCAAGAGAAAGAAATAAAAGGCATCCAAATTGGAAAACAGGAAGCCATACTATCTTTGTTCACTGATGACACAATCGTATATCTAGAAAACTCTAACAACAACTCAAAAATAATAATCCTAGACTTGATAAACGACTTCAATAAAGTTTTGGGATACAAATTCAGTGTACAAAAAATAAGTAGAATTGCTATACACCAATAACATTCAGGCTGAGAATGAAATCAAGAGTTCAATCCCTTTTACGACAGTCACAAAAAAAATAAAATATCTAGGAATACATTTTACAAAGGAGATGAAAATCTTTACAAGGAGAACTACAAAACACTCATGAAATAAATTAGAGATGACACAAACAAATGGAAAAACATTCCACGCTGTTGGATTGGAAGAATCAACATACCATACCGCCCAAAGAAATCTACAGATTCAACACAATTCTTATGAAATTAGCAATGTCATTTTTCACAGAATTAGAACAGCAATCCCAAAGTTCATATGAAACCAAAAAAGAGCCTAAATAGTGAAAGCAATCCTAAGCAAAAAGAACAAATCTGGGGGCATCACATTACCTGACTCCAAATTATACTACAAAGCTATAGTAACTAAAATAGCACAGTACTGATACAAAAATACAGATATACGTTGATGGAAGAGAAAAGAAAACCCAGAAATAAAGTCACATACCTACAACCAACTGATTTTTGACAAAGTTGACAAAAATAAACAATGGGGAAAGGATATTCTGTTCAATAAATGGTGCTGGGGAAACTGGCTGGCCATATCCCAAAGAATGAAACTGGATCCTTAGCTCTCAGCATATACAAAAATTAACACATTCTGGATTAAGGACTTAAATATAAAACCTGAAACTATAAAAATCCTAGTAAGAAAAACTAGGTAAAACTCTTCTGGATATTGAGCTAGGTAAATAATTTATGACTGAGACATCAAAAGCAAATGCAACAAAAACTAAAATAGACTTAAATGGGACTTAGTTAAACTAAAAAGCTTCTGCACAGCAAAGGAAATAATTAACAGAGTAAACAGACAACCTACAGAACTGGAGAAAATATTCGCAAATTATGCCTCCAACAAAGGATGGATATCCAGAATCTACAAGGAGTGCAAACAATACAACAAGGAGAAAAACCCCATTAAAAAGTGGACAAAAAACATAAACAGACATTTCTCAAAAGAAGACACACAAGTGGCCAGTAAATATATAAAAAATGCTCAACATTAGGAATTATCAAAGAAATGGAAATTAAAATCACAATGAGACATCATCTTATACCAGTCAGAATGGCTATTATTAAAAGGTCAAAAAAACAGATGGCAATGTGGATGCAGAGAAAAGGGAACACAAAAACACTGTTGCTAGAAATGTAACCTCTACAAGAAACAGTATGGAGATTTCTCAAAGACCTAAAAAATAGATCTACCGCATTCAACCCGGCAATCTCACTACTATGTATCTATCCAGGAAAAGAAATCATTGTATCACAAAAACATCATCACTCATGTTTATCACAGCATTATGCACAATAGCAAGGTCGTGGAATCAACCTAAGTATCTATCAATTGGGTGAAGAAAATGTGGTATATATACACCACGGAATACTATGCAGGCATAAAAAAATAAAATCATGTTCTTTGCAGCAACATGGATGGAGCTGGAGAACATATCCTAACTGAAATAATTCAAACATAGAAAATCAAATACCACACATTCTCACTTACAAGTGGGAGCTATGAGTACACATGGGCATAACAATGGAAATAATAAACACGGGATTTCAAAAATGGGGAGGGTGGGAGAGGGTGAGGATTGAAAAATTACTCATTGGGTACAACGTTTACTATTTGGGCGACGGGTATACTAGAAGCCCAAACCCCACCATTACACAATATACTCACGTAACAATCCTGCACACATGCCCCCTGAATCAAAAATAATAAAAAAAAGACATTTCATTGGAGTCTAAATTTTATATACAGATCAAGGCCATGTTCTTACACCACAATATCTCAAAACCTGGCAAAATTATTTTTACTAAGTTTGCTTTTATTATTTTACCCTTAGCTGTTATGGAAAGAAGTTTACAAAATCCAGTCCTACAGCTATTAATCCTTCAACGAAGACTTTCTTTCCAATCTAAAGCACCAAAAAAAAAAAAAACAAAAAAAACAAAAAAAAAAAAACTTGAGCTCCCATATGCAATTATTATACAATTTTCATACAGAAATTGTATAACAGGTTTATTGCCCTTTTTACTGTGGTTTCTAGGAAACTGGAGAATAAAATTTGCAAGTCAATTTTTAATAACTGTGTAACATCCTGTGGTTTACATACCTGCATTCAAACTACCCTGGCCTCTTGTTTGCATTTAACTTTTCCGTCTTTAACTTTACATAATTTTTATTTGCTAGAGTATTGTATTATATTCATACATGTATATATGCAAAAATATTCACAGAAAAAATGAAATAGGTAATATATAAATATGCATAAAATTGAAATGAAAAGAGACAATAACATTTTACCAAGTTTTAAAATCTCAGGTGGGTGTGAGGCCATGACTGTGAACGTTGTTTGTCAGTCACTGACTGTATTCAGCTGTAAAGGCTTGACAAGGTGGAAAAAATCTCCCACACTTTTAAAATGAATGAAATGTTTGAACACTAAGTAGTCATAAACAAAATAATTACCTTAATTTCATATGTTGTTCCAGGATTAAGATTAGTAAGAAGAACTTCCAGACTGTCTGGCTTTGCTCTGACTTGTGTGTATACTGTTTGCATCCACGGACAAACTTCCTTATATTTGACAATGTAAGATATAATCCTTCCATTTGGATTAGCTGGTGTATTCCAAGACAGAAGAATTCCAGCAGATCCGACTCTTTCCCCAGCTAGGAAGACTGGAGGCCCTGGTTCTATTTTTAAAAAATCCATTTTGTTAAAAGGTCAAATAATTATTGCATTTTCACAAAAATACATAATAACAGTATTTATAAATGTAAAATTTGAAATTTCCAAAGAGCAATATGAGTTTACACTCCCTAGAGCTCTGTTACTATTAAAAAAATACTATGTGGAATACCAAAAACATTCTTTTATAAGAATGTGAAAAATGGAATGCTACTAAATAAATACTACATGCCAAATATACTTTTGATGCCAAATCATTTTTAAAAGAAATTCACTTAACGCAAGGCTTACACAGAAAAACTAAGAAAACAAGAAATAATCTTACAGATGGAATAATCCTTCCTGAGCAAATGTAGCCAGTTCATTTTCATGGTTCTGTATTATTTAAATGTTAGCATTAACGGTCTCTGATCTATTTCACAAACAAGTATAGAGTAATTATCTTTGCACTTTGAAAGTAAAGGAAGCTGAAGAAACAGCAGAATGCAGGTTCTAAGCAGATCACTTTCTTGTTTCCATTTTGCCTTAATTATTCTACACTGTTTTCATGAATTTAATGTACATGTTGCCAATATAAGTATTTCCATCCGGTAGAATTATACTGTCTCTAAATACTTTACTTACAAAGTAATTTAAAACATATACTCACTTGTTACATTTGTTGTCACTATTCTAGTAACAGGTGAGCTGTATGTTGTAGAAATTGAAGAGATGGTTGTATCGTACCTAGTACCAGGAACGACATTGGAAACATCAGCCTAGAACACCACAAACAAATAGTTGCATTAAAATTCTTTCTGGAAAGCAAGCAAGCTAAAATAAATCTATCACTATAACAAAAATTAACTCTTCACTGTATAACTCTGCACTGTTTATAACATCACAATAAGTTCCATATTATTGTAAGATACAGATTTGTTATCTCATATAACTTTTTACCAAATAACTTTAAAATAAAAACTTATAAAACATACTGCGTTATCACAGCCTAAGTCAGCATTTCTATCTATCCTACTTCACTGTCACAAGGAACGACTATTCAAGTCTCGAGAAATCTACAGCCCATGACTTAGCCCTTGTTTTTAACGAGTGTATACAAAATACCTGTGTCTCTGAAGTCCCAATAAAAAGTAAAAGAAAAATGATAAGAAAATCCATCTTTATTACATTTTTCAGCCAGTAGAATCACATTGATGGCTCTAGAGAGAAATGTTGCCTGCATTAATGATTTAAAGACAGATCCTTCTGGCAAGTACACAATTAATGAGCCTGTATTACTCAATAGCTCTGCCGTTTCTTTGTTAAACTATTCATGAACCCTTGGATGACTGGCTGTAGGTTCAGGGTGAACTTAAAAAAAAGGGCAGCACAGATGTTGCTAAGGTAACAGTTCACCGATGCTGAAACTTAAACTCATCAGTTTGACATCAACGTTTTTGTCTTCAACCTATGCTTTCAAAAACCCAATAAGGAGTAAGTTTTTGTGGTAGACAGGTTTCATAAAATAAAGAACTTTCCTGTTAGAAGCAAAATATAAATACAAGTAGGCTCGGCAAGTACAATAATGAAAACTATACCTGATATTCTCCACCTCCAAGATGTCTGATAGTAACAAAGCCACTGTCAGGAACAAGATCCACTTGATACCTTTCCACATGACCAGAGGGTAGACTCCAGTGCAGAGAAAAGGAATGTGTAGAAATATTGAAGGCTCTAAGTTTCTCAGGTTGTTCTGGTTCTGATATTGAAAAATAGAGGTTTAAAATAAAGTTATTCTCCTAAAGTTTCAAAAAACTGAAAACCAATCGTATAGGTTCAAGTTCCAAAATAATCATGTTGTTAGAAATCATTGAGTACAATAAATGACCTCTAACTATACTTCGGTGTTAGACATGTAAATATTTAACAACAACTAGGTTTTAGGTATAACTATCATAAATAATATAACAATTAATTTTCTGTTTCTGAAATATGTCTTATTTGCTAAAAGTCTGCTGGTTGACGAGCTTGTTTTTGAAAGCTTATACTCTAATTGAAAATTTGAATCATTTTAAAACAAAGTAAATATAAACTATCCAATTACTTGGAAATTTACCAAACAGAAGATAATTGGAAAAATATATAATCAAAATCTTCCAGATTTTTTAAAGGGTGAGCATTTCTGATAAATATTAGTTATTTTATCTTTTTTTAAATTTTAATGTCTTTTTCCCTTTCCTATGGTGTTGATCTGATAAATATTTTGTTAGGTGTTTCTTTAAGAGAAAAGATAAGGTTTCATATCAGAAATGAAATATAGTTTTAAAACAAGTACCAATTGTTTTAGCCATGTCAACCATATTTTTCTACCTTTGCTTCCACTTTTTCAAAAATTTTGTTTATGCTGCCTGTACCTCCTTGAAGGGAGTTTTCCACATAAAGTTCTTCTGATTGGTTGCCAATGATCAGGTTTGCACTCTGCCTTATCTTTAGTGCAGATTCCAGGCAAACAATACAGGGGGAGGAAGAGAGATTTTGAAGCCAAGCATGTAAAAACACGCCTGATGCAGATTCAATCTAACACTGTTTCTAAAAGAAAGGAGGCTGGAATTAATTTTGAACCTCATTTATCATTTTAAAACCCCACTACCAGAATCGATTTGAAAATGGATATAATAAAATGTACATTTTCTAACAAAACTAACAGGGCACATTGCATATAACAAAAATATTAATATAATAGGTCACTTTCTTGGTGTTTCAGGGGAGAATGTTTCTGAAATAGTTTATCTCCTTTGAAAGTTCTTCTAATGATTATAACATAACGTTGTCCGCCATACCCAAAGCTTATATCAACTGATTAATGTCCACCCCAACATTCTCAAAGTTCCAAACATTCTCTTGGCATCAACCACTAATTGTCCACTACAGTTTTCTGGTAAATCTAGGAATACTGTAAACCCAAGGCAAAAAATCAGAGAAATACCCAGCCTGTGATGGGTAGAATTTCATTGTTAGCTGCTGGCATTTTTTCCGAGGTAAGTCAAACCGATGCCCTCTGTATTCTCAAGCTTGAGAGAAAAAAAGCTTGAATCTCCTATCTGCTACATTAAAATAGACAAAAATCTACCATGACTGATCCGTCTAACCAACTACTACTCACATTTACTGATTTGTGTGAGGGTTAATACTATTGCTTCAGGGACCCCAGAGAGTAACTAGTATCTATGAAGTTTTAGAAAAGAAACTAATGAAGACATGGAATAAGACTTTGGAAGAAAAAGGAAGATGTGAGAAGTGAAGCACTAGCTACTGGGATGGCAGAGAAACGGGATGTGGTTTCCTGGACTGAATAACCCTTGCCTAAGAATGAACTGTGTCTCACCAAGAGAAGGAAGAATATATTGGTCTGGACAACTGCCAATCTGATCAAGAGGGAAGGCCTGGAATCTTCACAAGAGTTTGGTAAAGGCCTTTCCAAATAGCAAAGTGTATGGAAGTCCTGGAAATGAAAAAGGATTGGAGTAACCGAGGAAAGCCAGACTGAGATTCTGGGATCAAAAAAGAAAGGGGAACAGACTGATGATCATGTAGGTCATACTAGAGATTTTAGGGTTTTTTACCTAAATTCAGTGGGAAGCCACTGAAGAATTTTAAGCAGGAAAGCAACAGGGCTTGTTTTTTGTTTAAAAATATAATTTTGAAATATGGGATATAAATTAGAGCAAGGTAAAAATGGCAGCAAGAAGATAATTAGTAGGAAATCATGGAGTCTAGGCCGAGAGGAGAGAAGCTTGCCCTCAGAAAAAGGTAGAGGATCTACGGCAATGCTTAAATCATTATGAAAGAGTGCAGCTTTCTGGTTAAGAGCTAGAAGATTCAACTAACTGAAAATAAACTCCGTAATAAATATATAATTTATTCTCCATGGAATTTAATCTCTCAAAAAATAGGAAACCAAAAAACAAAAATACTATTCTCAACCTAATTCTTACTAACCAATAAAAATAACATTGTGAAGTGGAAATGTTTGGAGTTTTAAGAGGAAAAAAAATTTCATATTCAACTTAATTAGGGCTAGCAAAAGGAATTCTAGGTTTAATTACATGTTTCTTCCAGACTTTAATTTCCTAAAAATTAATCCTCAGAATCCTATATCATTAGAGCTTAATAGATGTTCTGTAATCAAACCACTTTGTCAAATAAGTTCTTTTTAAGTTAAGCAGCTTTCTTTATTGCAGGATATTTTAAAGCCTCAGATATGCTAATATATCTTGTGATTTTCTAAACCATCACTGTCCAATAAAACTATAACATGAGCCACACATGCAATTTTGAATTTTCTAGTAGCCATATTTAAAAAGTAAACAGAAACATGTAAGATAATTTTAATAATGTACTTTATTTAACCCAATATATCAAAAGCATTATTTCACATATAATTACTATAAAATTATTAAAGTGGTTACATTAATTTTTTTCATACTAACTCTTTGAAATTTCACATACATTTTAAACTTATAGTACCTCTGAATTTGGACTGGCCATATTCCAAGGTTAAATAGCCACATGCTGCCAAACACTACATATTGGACAGTACAGCTCTAACTACAGCATCTCTTAACTTTTCCCTTGGCATTTCAGTGAATTTACCTAAATTTGATGTTGAGAAGCTGAGAAATAAGATCCCATGGTCTTTGCCTATAAAGGAAACAGCTCAATAGAGCTGGGAAGACATCCAATATATACAAAATCTTACATATCTCAGAACATTCAAAAAGAGTCAGACCTATCAAAATGGTATCAAGAAAGCAAAAGACTACAATGGGCAGATATTTTAAAATAAAATACTAAGACTTTAAAAGTTTCATCATCATTATTAACTTTATATTTTCTCTGCACTAACACTGTATCTGGTAAGTTTTAAATCTCACATTTTAATTTTTCTGTGATTAAACTATAGGTTGGACATAATGTATGCTATGACAGATAATGAGATGTACAAGCAGCAGACTTACAAAATAAAAAGAACTAACTCCTCCTAAGTTTATGACACACTATGCACTGTGTTAAGCACTTTCATATATTGTTTTATGTAACACTTGCAACAACACCATGAATACTATTATTGACATTTAAAAGTGAGGAACAAAGAATTTAAGTAATTCCACCAGGTCTCATAGCTAATGGGTAAATGGTAGAGCCAGGATTTACACCCAGAGGCAAAGTCTTCAGGTTTTCAATCACTATGATAACTGTGTGCTTCTCTAACTTTCACATAGTGGCTTACAAATAACAGCAGGTTTAAAAATCCTAAATGGCCGGGCGCGGTGGCTCACGCTTGTAATCCCAGCAGTTTGGGAGGCCAAGGCGGGCGGATCACGAGGTCAGGAGATCGAGACAACGGTGAAACCCCGTCTCTACTAAAAATACAAAAAATTAGCCTGGCGTGGTGGCGGGCGCCTGTAGTCCCAGCTACTTGGAGAGGCTGAGGCAGGAGAATGGCGTGAACCCGTGAGGCGGAGCTTGCAGTGAGCCGAGATTGAGCCACTGCACTCCAGCCTGGGCGACAGAGTGAGACTCCGTCTCAAAAAAAAAAAAAAAAACCTAAACGAATTAATTAATATTTTAGAATAGATTCAACCACAAAATTAGATGATCTATAATTTTTCTTTCAAGCCTAAGATTATTATTTGAAGTGACCTCTAATTTTGGCCTAAGGGATTCAATCTAAATATGTCCCATGCCAGGGCAATGTATACTTATCAAGTGCCTGTAGCTTCCTCATATTTTAGAAATAGGCTATGAATAAGCCTATTTGGATGTCACCAGGGTGTAAAAATCAATTTTTAATACAGACACTGGGCACAGGCCCTAGAGTTGGATTGCTGGGTTCAAATCCTGACTCTGCCACATAAACAAGACTTTAAGCAAAATACCTAACATCTCCATACCTCACCGGCCTCATCTCTATGGGTATAATAACACCTCACACATTGTTGTGAAAATAAAATAAGTTAATACATGTGAAGTGCTTAGAAGACTGCCTTGAACATAATAAGAACTAAGTACTAAATGTAAGCTATGATTAATAGTCTATTGCTATTTCTACTATTTTTCTCTAAAAGCCCTGGTCATCTCTTAGTCAAACCATCATGTTACCTGTTCTTCATTCCTCAGCTTAGCCCCCTCCTCATATCCACTCAGTGCTTTGCTCAAAATGGATCCCCAAGCATTGCTCCATCATCACCACTCTTCTGTTTATAAAAACTAGGACAGCTAGATGTCTTTCTGCTCCACCAGGGAACCCAGATTACCATCTTTTCCCATTTCCTCTTCTTATACTCATCTCTTAAGTCACTGTGCTGTTTTAACAGGGACTTCAATTACTTACCTGCAATCTCTCAAAACCATCACCTAAAGCACACTAGGCAACCAGAACATCAAGTTCCTACTATTTTATAAAGTTCTTTTTTCTTTAAGTAAAATGAAAACAAATGTTCTGTATCTTTTATGAAACTTTCCTGATATTGATACCACCTTGGTCACTTTTTCCTCTGACAAAATTTTCTCTAAGTGAGCAAATCCTGCCACTCACACTAACTGTACTCTTTCCTTTACCTGTGTATAAACAAAATAATTTTTCATATTTTTTCTTCAGTCTTTGCTTAATGATCTATTTGATCTTTGTATCTAACCAAATATATCTGTGTTTACCACTAGTTGCGATTTGCCACATAGGGGACTTGTAGCAATTTTCTAACAAAAATTTTGATTGGCTCAATTGGGAGGATCCTACTAGCATCTGGTGAGTAGAGGCCAGGGATGCTGCTAAACATCCCGCAATTAACAAGACATATCCTCACAAAGGAGAATCTCTCAGCCCAAAATGTCAATAGTGGTGAGGCTGAGAAACGCTGCCACAGACTAAAACTTCTAGAACGGGTCCCATTTTAGTGTGTTTGATTGTATACATTGCCTATCATAATACTCTCTAGTAAAAGACATTTGACACATGATTTAACACATTTGCTTTTTAGAAATAGATAAGGTATATAGTATCTGTTAATATAGACAGATACTCTTCAACTTACATGGGGTTATATCCTGATAACCCATCATGATTGACGCGATATTTTCCACTTATGATGGGTTTATCAGATGTAACCCCAATGTAAGTTGAGGAGTGTACTGAATGCATATTGCTTCTGCATCATTGTAAAGTAGAAAAATCGTGGCATTGTAAGTCATAGATTATCTGTATAAATAGAACAAAAATGTGCAAAGTATTAGGAGAATGAGTCAAAAATAATCTCAGAGGTCATCTAATTTAAATTTCTGAGAAACTTGATACCCAAAGACATCAGGTAACTTGCCCAGTAGTACTCAGCTAACCAGTGTCAAATCCTGGAGTAAAGCTGGTGTATGAATTCTAAACTCATTCCTTGTTTTGCATTATCACACATATATCACATTTAGAATAATAGTGTATATGCTAAGCAGCATAAGGCCCAGCCCCGCAAAAGATGCCCAAATGCTAAACCCTGGAACAGTGAATATGTTGTGTTAACATGGCAAAAGGCACTTTGCAGATGGAATTAAGACTATAAACTATAAACAGAGATAAAACTGGATTATCCTGGTAGTCCCAATCTAATCATACCAGCCCATAAAAGTAAAAGAGGAAGGCAGAAGAGTCACATATGATGGGGGGAAAGGGGAGCTTTGAAGCCCAAGTGGCACTCAACCCTCCTTTGTTGGGTGTAGGAAGAGGATCACAAGTCAAGGAATGAGGCATCGTCTAAAATCTGGAAACAACTGTCAGCTGACAGCCACCATGGAAATAGTTACCTCAGTTCTACAACCACAAGGAACTGAATTCTGCAAACTACTTGAATGAGCAAGGAAATTATTATCTCCTAGAATCTACAAAAAGGAACACAGCCCTACCAGAACCTTGATTCAACCAGAGAGAAGTATGTTGGACTTATGACCTATAGAACTATGAGATAATATATTTGAGTTGTTTTAAGCCACTATCTTGTGATAATTTGCTATAGCAAAAATAAGAAACTAAGAAAGTGTTGACAGCCAAATAATAAATACCTATACCCTGAATTATCACCATATGTCCAGGACCTTGGGTCATTTGTCCAATCCATAGCTTTCAAGATCACTTAAGAGTAATTCTCATGTGTTACTCTTGCAATCTTGTTCTTTTTTGAAAAATTTAAAATATTCATAGGCTTCACGGCTTCCTTTGGATTAAAAAATTACTCTCTAAATTACTCAGGATAGGATTTTATTCTTTTTATATATTAAAAAACAATAAAAATCTTTCAATATTGAATTGCTTATAGTTCCACAAATACACCATATTCATTTACACCTCCATAATTTTGCATGGGCTGTTCCGTACCTCTGGGAGTCCTCCTTTTCGCATACTCCATATGCTCTCTAGTCTGATTAGCAAATTCCTAACCCATTTACAGACATTACCAGCCCCAAAGAGTTTTCTTCATCGAGGCCATAGAGCTGATCTTTCCCTCTTCTGTTCAACTACAATAAGTTTGGACATACTTCCATTGCTTAAAGCGCCAGTTGCACTGACTTATACTACACGTGTTTTCATGCTTGTATTCTTTACTATCCCGTGGATATCATAAGACTATGCTTTTTCATGTGTATAACACATATTAGGATGTCAAAGACAAAGAACACATTTTTAGGAGAATAGATGATCCCCAAATATACCACATAATTCCACTAGCTAGATCTCTAATTCAGTGTGAAATTGAATATAATATTAACCTCATTTATTGATCACTGTGTGTCAAATAATGTTTTATTCAATTTATATTTCACCTGTTATTTCAAAAATCTGCAGAACAGGCCAGGCGCAGTGGTTCATGCCTGTAATCCCAGCACTTTGGGAAGCTGAGGTGGGTGGATCACCTGAGGTCAGGAGTTTGAGACCAGCCCGACCAACATGGTGAAACCCCGTCTCTACTAAAAATACAAAAATTAGCCAGGCGTGGTAGTGTCTGCCTGTAATCTAGCTACTCAGGAGCCTGAGGCAGGAGAATTGCTTGAATCCGGGAGGCAGAAGTTGCAGTGAGCCGAGATCGCGTCATTGCACTCCAGCCTGGGCAACAACAGCAAAACTCCGTCTTATAAAAAAAAAAAAAAAAAAATCTGCAGAACAGCCCACTAAAATGAGCACTTTCATCCTTTGAAATAGTCTATAGACTGTAAGTTTTCAAATTTCAAAAAACTCTATTGAAATTTTATCTTGAACAATACAATATAAAACAGAAATGTGAATTTCTTAAATATCAAAGAGAATTTGCATACCTGCAACAACCCTAGTAAATGTGCCGGATCCACCAAGGTTGCCTCTTATTCTGTGTACCATGATGTTATATATTACACCAGGAGTCACATCTGTAACTGTGTGCTCAGTCACCATTTCCCAGATAAGATAGTCTTTTGCAAATGTTCTATTTGATATATAAATCTTATAATGAGTGAAATTGGTCTCTGTTGTATTCCACATTAAATTTGAAGAAGTATTCACAGCTTTCAAGATTAAGCCACAAATCCTAGATGGTTCTAATGAAAAGGTAAATTATATGTAAATAGAAATTATACATATATTAGTAAAAATAAAGCAATTATGAATATTATAATTTAAATATCTATGTAATAGTCCTTTAATTTACTCATGTATAATGTTCTACATATTTATCTCTGCAAATAGAAAAATAAGACATTACATTTGGGTTTTAATTTAAGTGACACAACAATATTCTCTCTAGTTCTCAAATATCTTTCCTTAGTCAATCATAAATCATTTGTATAAAGCCATTCCTTTAGCTTTGTGCCTCTTGAGTGCTTGTAGCCATAAATATCCTTATATGACATGACATAGTCAGAATTTTGTTAGCCACCACCAAGCAGATAGCTAGATGCCAAATGAAGATGAAAGAGAATAAGTTAGAGAGGGAGCAGAGGCTAGGAATAAGGGCATTTCCAAATGTGGCTCTTCTTGTTACATCAAAGTTTTTAGCATTCCTATATTGCTTCCATTTTTAATTTGTTCATCGATACAACTAATGTTGCTACTTGCATTATCACTTAGTCTCCACTGAGAGGCGTCCTCACAAATTTTCACTAGAACTGTTGACAACTAATACTATTATTCCACCTCACCCAAAAACATTACGAAACCAATTTACAATAAATTTACAAACTTCAGGAAAGAGAAAACAGAATTACTCTGTTTATCAACCCTCAGGTCAGTAGAAAATGAATTGTGTTTATATTATTATGGCATAATATATATGTGTATACATATGTATTCCATGTATCTAACATATATAACAATATGTTCGTACACACATATATGCATATTTTTGGCTTCAGATTATTTTTAAAAACTCTGTGTGTAGCTCTCAATACATCTAGATATACAAATAATTTTTTAAGTTCACATATTTTTGAGTTCTCTTAATCATATTCTTAAAATCATCATTACTTATCAGCTTTTATGTCTTAAAACATAATCATGCTTAGCCAAAATACTTTCAAGTGTTACAGAACTATAAAACTAAATACTATCTATGATCTTTCCTTACTTATAGTCACTTTTTTCATTACAGATACACTGTAACCTTTGCCTTTAACTGTCTTCACTTGAAACGTGTAGTCTATGCCCAGAGTCATTTTTTTTACTTTGGCTTTGTTGCCATAAACAATGACTTTAATCAGCTTTTCCTTTCTGGATGGCATGCAGTATGATATCTAGAGAAAGAGAAAAGTAAATTTATATTTTCCAAGGTTTAAAAAGCACTAACTCTGTAACAATCATATTTACAGTAATTACTACTACAAGGTAGAGGTTGTGATCCTTCCTATGTTCACTAAGGAATAATTTTAGGCTAGTGGAGGCAGAATAACTCAGTGAAGTTCACAGAGTAATAAGCATAGTGGATTGTCTTAGAAGTTTATGCACTTAAAGACCAATAGACTCCATATGTTTTTAAATTTCACATGTATATATACACATACAAACACAAATACTGATTTTTAAGTGTATATGCATATAATAGATATATTACATAATGAGTAGGACTTACTCTTCTGCACACCTGAAACAAAAAAATGTAAAAATGTATTTTAGGGATAGCTAATTATTATGGATAGTACCTACTACCTACTCTCTCAACTCCATGTAAACAGAAGACTACAGGAAGGGAAAGAAAAGAATCAGTGGGGTCCCAAGTTTCTGGCCTAGCAGAGAATATCGTGGCCTTTCCTTGGCTGCCCACAGAATGGGAAATAGGGTGCTTCTGCACACATTCTGACTCCAGCTAAATGAGGAGGGGCCCACGTGTATCACTACCATACATCTAGAGTGCCTGCTAAAGGGATTGACATCTCTCAGTTGGACAGGTACTTAGGCAGCAGACTTCCTGCTCTGCCCCTATTCCTTACTGAGCAGAGCAAAGGGAAAGTAGAAAGAGAAAGCAGAACAAAGAAAGTGTTGCTGTGGAGCAATTTGTACACCCACCTTTGCCTGAACAAAAATGCCAGAGTGTCCCATGGGTCAAGTAGGACCACAGAGAGTGATCAGTCTTGGATCATCTTACCATTACCCAACCCAAGAAGGCTGGTCACTTAGCAAGAAGACCTAGCAGCAAAAACCAGTGAGATATGATGCCAGAGGAAAGAGCTAATAGGAGTTACAAATGTTGAACCAGAGCTGGGTCTGCCAAGTCAAGGAAATAGGCAATGGAAATAACCTCCAATGTCCTCCAGAAAACTCACATATGTGCCTCAGGAGAGAGCCAGTGTTTGAAGAACTATTCATCAGATGTCAGCAAAAGCCAGTCAGTATAGTCAGGGGACTAGTAAAAAACAACAAGAGAAGAACTACAATAATAGACACCTGAAATAGAAAAAGCACTCCCAGTTCTTGTTGCATAAATTAGTGAATAAGTGATAAATTCACATTTCATCCTGGTCCATATTTCATCATAACCTAGGCCAGGTCTATGTATTATTCATTAAAGCTCTGAGAGTGAGCATTGCCTTTAGAAATTTTCAGTGGAGTAATCTGATATTTCCAATAACCTGGAGTTTTTTTTAATCCATTAAAAGCTACTTATAACAATCTTTATTATTCTTCACTCCATACTTCATGTTTGTAGAATGGAAAGAAAGATATGGCAATTTTATAAGTTATTTAAAATTTATTATGCTTTGAAAAACAGCTATCATATGGTAGAAGTCAAACAAACTTCCTAAGCAGACATAGTTATCACTGTCTTGTGGGAAGAGTGCTCCATTAATGAAGAAGATAATCCTGAGTTCTAGAAGCATACCATTGCTTATTGATACATAAGATGTCACTGATAATTACCTTACTTCTCTGACATATGGAATGAGTAGAATGCTAAGAACTTCTGGTATGAAAAAGGATGGTAGGAGAAAATATCATGCAATTGTAGTAGAATATAATCTTAATGAAGTGCTAAGTTCAGGCATAGTCACATTAAGACATTACCGAACGGTAGAAGGAAAATAAACTGCAGTGATTTAATGATAAAAGTATTTGACTAATTTTTTAAAATGTAATTCAAAAAATAGAGGATTATCTCCTCCAAAAATTATGTAGAATACACATGCCTAATAGAAATGTAATTTGTGCTTTATTTCCACTTTTAAAGCATAGTTTGGAGGCATGTGATGATTAATTTTGAATGATTAGAGAAATGATCCCAATTATCCAAGTGCACTTCGCTAAGCAACCAGGATACTGTTACCTAATTCATTAAAATTTAACAAATAATCTAATTGGCCAAGAAAGACTCAGATAACCATTAGTGATATAATGTGGTCAATAATATTCTGAACCTTAAAGATTAATATGTTTCCTTAAAATCAGTTTCACTTAGTAACATACATAATTTATATCGCTGAAAAAATGTGCTAAAATAGAGTAAAAAGTAATCGTATAATTATATATTTAACTGACAACAAATGATTTTATGGCCTCAGTTAACCCCATAGAAGATCATTCCATTTGACATTTGCCTTAAGATATAAGAATTAGAACAAACAGACAAGGTTAAGAAACATAAATCTTTTATAATTAATATTAAAAATGTTTAGGCTTTTCACTACAGAATACCTATAGTGAATATAGGAATGAATTGAATCATTCTGGAAAGGATGGAATTTTTCATGAGTGATTTATTATTCAGGATGCCCCTATCATTGAATGACAGTTACGAATGACAAATAGAATACTAATTCCTGACTTTGTGATCTTGCTAGTGTAGAATATCCTCACCTCTTTTTCATGAGCCTGAATCATATCTTTTGGTATGATTTGGTAATCAGGGAAGGATATAGGGAGATATATTCGAGCAGAGAACTCAGTGAAAGGTTAACCAAAACTGGAGGCAAGATGCCCGTGCAATGGGAATGTCAAACATTAAAACCCTGTAGGGTGGGTGTGCTTGGCATGTTTGAGGAGGAGAGATATATATATATGATTGAGACATAGTAACTGAGCGAGCTGATTAGTTAGATAAAAATCCAATCAGTTGAGATCTTGGAAACTATGACAAGCATAGATTTTATTTGAAGAGCAATGAAAATCCACTAGAGGATGTTCAACCAATGTTATATGAATTGTAAGGAAATCACAAATGGAAACAGAGAAACCAGTTAAGAGGAGAAATGCTATCATCCATCATCTAGGCTGCTGGTCTTGGTAAGAAGGGATAGTGACAATGGGCCAGGCTTAGTGGCTCATGCCTGTAATCCCAGCACTTTGGGAGGCCAAGGTGGGCAGATCATGAGGTCAGGAGTTCGAGACCAGCCTGGCCAACACAGTGAAACCCCGTCTTTACTAAAAATACAAAAAATTAGCCGGGTGTGGGGGCACGTGCCTGTAGTCCCAGGTACCCGGGAGGCTGAGGCAGGAGAATCGCTTGAACCTGGGAGGTGGAGGTTGCAGTGAGCCAAGATGACACCACTGCACTCCAGCCTGGGTGACAGAGTGACACTCCATCTCAAAAAAAAAAAAAAAAAAGAAAAAGGAAAAAAAGAAAGGATAGTGACTATGACAAGAGGAGTGCAGAGGAGACATAGAAAAGTGAACACATTCAGAAGCGGTTTCAGAGGTAGAAATGGCCAAAATAGCTGAGAGATTGATGAATATGTGAATATGAAGAATCAAAGACAGCTGAGCAAGTGATTGAAGAACAAAGGAAAACTAAAAATTCAACCTTTCATTCACCAAAATATTTATTGATTCCTGCTATGCATCACACACTGGTCTCAGGAATAGTATATAACAATGACCAAAGTAGACAAAACATCTGACTACAGTGAATTCACATATCAGAGCATTTGCCAAGTGCATTATCTTACGGAATTCTCACAGCAATTTTGTAGAGTAATAAAAATAATCTTCATTTGTCAGATGAAGGAATAGAACCAAAGAGGATAAAGATTTGCCCAAGGTCTCAGAGTAGGGAGTGAAGTCAGAATTCAAAGCAAGGAATTGCAGGGCCATTGTACTATACTGCCTACCACACCGTGTAAAATTACAGATAAATTGAACGTACACATGTATATAAGATTGCATAGCATTAGAAGGCTACCACATGAGGTCTGGAAAGAAGAAACTGTGGACAAATAAAAGGAAATACTGCTTTATTCAGTTCATAGTAATTTTGGAACTCCACTCTTAGGGAAAACTAAAAGATTCCTCAAGGAAATGGCATAGGGATGTTAGCACTTGTGCATCAGTAATAACAATCAAAGACAGCATGTTAAAAGTAACACAGAAAAAGTTATAGGGAGGTTTCATAAAAAGCTCTGTGTAAGAAAATGTCATTCCCTGCAGATAGGATCAGAGAGGCATCTAGGAAGAAGTGGGATGTGAGCCGGACACCGATGGGCCAATTTTTGCCATTCTTCCACTTTGTCATTTAATCCAGATGACAATAGTCACTCTCTGTAACTATGCTGTCCAATATGATAGTCACTTGCCACCTGTGTCTATGGAATTTTTTTTTTATTATACTTTAAGTTCTAGGGTACATGTGCACAACGTGCAGGTTTGTTACGTATGTATACATGTGCCATGTTGGTGTGCTGCACCCATTAACTGATCATTTATATTTGGTATATCTCCTAATGCTATCCCTACCCATATTTAAAATCTGTTTAGTCTCAACAGAGATGTGTTCTAAGTATGAAACAGACACTAGATTTTGGAGAATTAGCATGAAAAAGTGATATAAAATATCTCATTAATGCTTTTTATACTGGTTACATGTTAACATTTTGAATATATTGAGGTAAATAAAATATATTACTAAAATTAATTTCACCTTTTTACTTTTTAAAATATTTCTACTAGAAATTTTAAATTGTACATATGGTTCACTTTTGTGGTTCCCTTAATACTGTATTTCTATTGGACAGTGCTGCCTACAATAAAAATATACTCAGGGCTCATGAAAAACAGCTGAAAGGTATAAGAAAGACAATGGCAAACTTTCATAAATATTCTATGTCAACTACCTGATGTTTTCTAAATTCACAATGAATTCTTTTGGGTCTTAAATATGCAATCCAATGTTTATTTCCATGCTTGGACTAGATTATACCTTCAGTTCCATTACAGTTCTGAGATTCTTTTTTTTTTTGAGATGGCGTTTTGCTCTTGTTTCCCAGGCCCAGGTTGGAGTGCAGTGGCATGATCTAGGCTCACTGCAACCTCCTCCTCCCAGATTCAAGCGATTCTCCTGCCTCAGCTTCCTGAGTAGCTGAGATTACAGGCACGCGCTACCATGCACGGCATTTTTTTTTTTTTTTTTTGTATTTTTGTAGAGACGGGGTTTCACCATGATAGCTAGGCTGGTCTCCAATTCCTGACCTCAGGTGATCTGCCCACCTCGGCCTCCCAAAGTGTAGGGATTACAGGCATGAGCTACCATGCCCAGCCAGTTCTGAGATTCCTTTAAAGGATATAAATCTCTGCACTCCCATCACTCATGAAAAGAAAGCCAGCAATCTAATACTTTCAGGGAATTACTCACTAGAACACATATTTGGTGTTCAAATGAATTTCACGGTTTGTCCATACTAATAAATGTTCCTTATCTTTTGAACTCTCAGAATGCTGGGCAAAACAAAATAGGATATCTGTTTTGTAAAGAAACTCGTATTATCAAATTTATTACCAGAATATTGCATGCAACTATATAACTAAGAGCCAAATTCTTCTCCTGAAAAAAATTGAATTTTTCTTCTCATGAAAAAACAAAATTGATTGAAGTTAATATATGTGAATCCAGTAAAAATTTAAGATATGTGTGTCCTTACGTTCTCTATAATATAGACTTTAATGATCTTACATGCTACACAGATGCCATTATTTTACATTGTTAGAGAATTTTTAGAGAGTTTGGTGTTCTGAGGACCCTGCAGAGCCAAATGGAATTTACACCACAGTAGTAGAATTGATAATACTTGGTAACTGAAGAGGTATTTGTTTAAGATTGTTCCCTTTTGATACGAAATTCTGGTCACCACACCTATTCCAAAATTGACCACAGAGTTGGAAGTAAAGCACTCCCCAGCAAATGTAAAAGAAAAGAAATTACAACAAACTGTCTCTCAGACCACAGTGCAATCAAACTAGAACTCAGGATTAAGAAACTCACTCAAAACCGCTCAACTACATGGAAACTGAACAACCTGCTCCTGAATGACTACTGGGTACATAACGAAATGAAGGCAGAAATAAAGATGTTCTTTGAAACCAATGAGAACAAAGACACAACATACCAGAATCTCTGGGACACATTCAAAGCAGTGTGTAGAGGGAAATTTATAGCACTAAATACCCACAAGAGAAAGCAGGAAAGATCTAGAATTGACACCCTAACATCACAATTTAAAGAACTAGAGAAGCAAGAGCAAACACATTCAAAAGCTAGCAGAAGGCAAGAAATAACTAAGATCAGAGCAGAACTGAAGGAAATAGAGACATAAAAAACCCTTCAAAAAAATCAGTGAATCCAGGAGCTGGTTTTTTTAAAAGATCAACAAAATTGATAGACCGCTAGCAAGACTAATAAAGAAGAAAAGAGAGAAGAATCAAATAGATGCAATAAAAAATGACAAAGGGGATATCACCACTGATCCCACAGAAATACAAACTACCGTCAGAGAATACTATAAACACCTCCACGCAAATAAAGTAGAAAATCTAGAAGAAATGAATAAATTCTTTGACACATACACTCTCCCAAGACTAAACCAGGAAGAAGTTGACTCTCTGAATAGACCAATAACAGGCTCTGAAATTGAGGAAATAATTAATAGCTTACCAACAAAAAAATGTCCAGGAGCAGACGGATTCACAGCTGAATTCTACCAGAGGTACAAGGAGGAGTTGGTACCATTCCTTCTGAAACTATTCCAATCAATAGAAAAAGAGGGAATCCTCTCTAACTCATTTTATGAGGCCAGCGTCATCCTGATACCAAAGCCTGGCAGAGACACAACCAAAAAAGAGAATTTTAGACCAATATCCTTGATGAACATTGGTGCAAAAATCCTCAGTAAAACACTGGCAAACCAAATCCAACAGCTCATTAAAAAGCTTATCCACCATGATCAAGTGGGTTTCATCTCTGGGATGCAAAGCTGGTTCAACATACGCAAATCAATAAATGTAATCCAGCATATAAACAGAACCAAAGACAAAAACCACATGATCATCTCAATAGATGCAGAAAAGGCCTTTGACAAAATTCAACACCCTTCATGCTAAAAACTCTCAATAAATTAGGTATTGATGGGACTTATCTCAAAATTATAAGAGCTATCTCTGACAAACCACAGCCAACATCATACTGAATGGACAAAAACTGGAAGCATTCCCTTTGAAAACTGGCACAAGACAGGGATGCCCTCTTTCACCACTCCTATTCAACATAGTGTTGGAAGTTCTGGCCAGGGCAATTAGGCAGGAGAAGGGAATAAAGGGCATTCAATTAGGAAAAGAGGAAGTCAAATTGTCCCTGTTTGCAGATGACATGATTGTATATCTAGAAAACCCCATCATCTCAGCCCAAAATCTCCTTAAGCTGAGAAGAAACTTCAGCAGAGTCTCAGGATAGAAAATCAATGCACAAAAATCACAAGCATTCTTATACACCAATAACAGACAAACAGAGAGCCAAATCATGAGGGAACTCCCATTCACAATTGCTTCAAAGAGATTAAAATACCTAGGAATCCAACTTACAAGGGATGTGAAGGACCTCTTCAAGGAGAACTACAAACCACTGCTCAATGAAATAAAAGAGGATACAAACAAGTGGAAGAACATTCCATGTTCATGGGTAGGAAGAATCAATATCATGAAAATGGCCATACTGCCCAAGGTAATTTATAGATTCAATGCCATCCCCATCAAGCTACCAATGACTTTCTTCACAGAATTGGAAAAATCTACTTTAAAGTTCATATGGAACCAAAGAAGAGCCCGCATCACCAAGTCAATCCTAAGCCAAAAGAACAAAGCTGGAGGCATCACGCTACCTGACTTCAAACTATACTACAAGGCTACAGTAATCAAAACAGCATGGTACTGGTACCAAAACAGAGGTATAGACCAATGGAACAGAACAGAGTCCTCAGAAATAATGCCGCATATCTACAACTATCTGATTTTTGACAAACCTGACAAAAACAAGAAATGGGGAAAGGATTCCCTATTTAATAAATGGTGCTGGGAAAACTGGCTAACCATATGTAGAAAGCTGAAACCGGATCCCTTCTTTACACCTTATACAAAAATTAATTCAAGATGGATTAAAGACTTACATGTTAGACCTAAAACCATAAAAACCCTAGAAGAAAACCTAGGCAATACCATTCAGGACATAGGCATGGGCAAGGACTTCATGTCTAAAACATGAAAAGCAATGGCAACAAAAGCCAAAATTGACAAATGGAATCTAATTAAACTAAAGAGCTTCTGCACAGCAAAAGCAACCACCATCAGAGTGACCAGGCAACCTACAGAATGAGAGAAAATTTTTGCAACCTACTCATCTGACAAAGGGCTAATATCCAGAATCTACAATGAACTCAAACAAATTTACAAGAAAAAAACAAACAACCCCATCAAAAAGTGGGCGAAGGATATGAACAGACACTTCTCAAAAGAAGATATTTATGCAGCCAAAAAACAGATGCGCATCATCACTGGCCATCAGAGAAATGCAAATCGAAACCACAGTGAGATACCATCTCACACCAGTTAGAATGGCCATCATTAAAAAGTCAGAAAATAACAGGTGCTGGAGAGGATATGGAGAAATAGGAACACTTTTTCACTGTTGGTGGGACTGTAAACTAGTTCAACCATTGTGGAAGTCGGTGTGGTGATTCCTCAGGGATCTAGAACTAGAAATACCATTTGACCCAGCCATCCCATTACTAGGTATGTACCGAAAGGATTATAAATCATGCTACTATAAAGTCACATGCACACATATGTTTATTGTGGCACTATTCACAATAGCAGAGACTTGGAACCAACCCAAATGTCCAACAATGATAGACTGGATTAAGAAAATGTGGCAAATATACATCATGGAATACTATGCAGCCATAAAAAATGATGAGTTCATGTCCTTTGTAGGGACATGGATGAAGCTGGAAACCATCATTCTCAGTAAACTATCACAAGGACAAAAAACCAAACACCGCATGTTCTCACTCAGAGGTGGAAATTGAACAATGAGAACACATGGACACAGGAAGGGGAACATCACACACTGGGGACTGTTGTGGGGTCGGGGTTGGGGGAGGGATAGCATTAGGAGATATACCTAATGCTAAATGACCAGTTAATGGGTGCAGCACACCAACATGGCACTTGTATAGATATGTAACAAACCTGCACGTTGTACACATGTACCCTAAAACTTAAAGTATAATAATAAAAAAAATAAAAAAATCTCATGTACTCCATAAATTCATACACCTACTATGTACCCACAAAAATTAAAAATTAAAAATTAAAAAAAACAGTAATGCCTACACAAACAATGAACTGACAAATCAGGAAAATTGTTAGTAAAGATTAAATAATCACTGATGATGTTAATGTAACATTTGATGCAATAGTTAAATGTTAATGTACCAACAATTTGTAAATAAAATTCCAGATGTTTTTAACACACACAAAAAAGATTGTTCCCTTTTGAAATTTACATTGATGAATCAATCAGATCTTTAACAAATAGCACCTCTTTCTTTTGGTTTTAGGGAAAGAGAGTTATCTGCTCTTCCCAAGGCTAAAGATATTAAGAGGCTTGATCTAACCTCCTCTAGTTCTCTAGAATATAAGCACAATGAGAACAAGAAATTGTTGAAGGAATGGATATTTTGAATTTGAATGTTGAATTTGTTAAATGAATAAAATTGTTTTTGTTCTCAAAATCATTCAACTAAGTCTATAGGCATACATAATACCCTCATCCATTAAAAAAAAAAAAACATCTTCCTGTTGCTTATTTCTTCAAATCTTAAATGGTAAGCATGATAATAAAGAGGCCAACTCCATTTGTTTTGTTTCGCTGGATCTGGATTGGCTTTCTATTCCAACCTGGGATAATTACATTCCCTTCTTTGGGGATTTAGGGAGAAATTATCTTTATTGGTGCCCATTTGTGCTTGGAAGTTGTGTATGGCATTCTTCTACTCACCACATGGATTGCTCAGCAGAAAAAGTTGGTCTTCAGAAAAAAAAAAATAAAATAAAAATAAAAATAAAAAAAATAAGGCCGATAAGCAGAAAGAAATAGCCAGACAAAAAGAAAATAATCCCTGGGTTCTCAATGACCTTAAAATAGCTGATTCCAATTCTTTCCAACATCCAGTTCTATTGGTCTTCATAAGGGACTCTTGTATTAATATCTTTTTCTTTATTGCTTAAACTATTTTAGGTTGTTTTCTGTTATTTGCAACTAAAGTTACCATCTCCTACCACTGGAAACGTTTATTGCTCCCACAGACTACCAAGCAAGAATGGTATACTAGAAGCATTTCCATTTGCAAACCGTAAGATATAAATCGGGTATAATTTGTCCTCATGCCCACTGCCAGATTACATTATTAACAAAAAGGCAATGAAAATGTACATATTTACCTGATGAACAGCAGACACAGTTGGAAAGTGCTATTTAGGCTAAAAGCCTCCTACTATCTAGGCGAAAAGTCTCCACCCAATTAAATCTCTAGGATGGGACTGAAAGAGCATGTGGCACATCATGCGGCTGTGACTTCTGGAGTCTTTGTGCCAGCCAGTGCTGTTACAGGAGCACTATCCTCCAGCACCACCACTCCTTTATTCACGTTCTTGGTCTACGTATGTACTTGTTTATGTCCACCAAAAAACCAACTCCTTGAAAATCAGATGTCAGTTTTACACATATTTAAATACTTTCCATAACAACTCCGTACTTTTAAAGAAGTAAATATAAGAATTACTTGGAGGAGAAATCCTACATTAATGAAGTGGCACAATAATTCCTAAAACCATTAATGTAAAATGAAGGACAAAAAGAAGGAGTGAAATAAAGACCTGGATAAACATCAAGATGGTATGAGAGCAGCAGTGTTCTTTACCTGAAACTTTTCAAACCCTCCTTCTGATAGTTTCCAAGACAAACATATTGTGTTTTCTTCTTGCCCCCACATTAGCAAATCTGATGGGTCTGGATCTAAAGAAATGAAATAAGACAATGGGACATCTTTTAAAAGACATTTCTACCACTAAGTTATCTAGGCCGAACTGATAACCTTGATTTTGAAGAGTACTAGATATGAGACATAAAACCTAGGCTTATCCAGTCAATTTTAGCACTGTGTGACCATGTACAGGCTATTTACCCCAAGTCTAGGCTCTCTATCTCTACAAGGAAAGAGAAAATAGAATTTCTGGAAAGCCTTTTCCAATAATAAAATTATGGATTTTCACATTTATTTTTCTCACAGCAGAATCCAACTTTAAGTTCTTACTATTGGTATTTAATAAATTTAATAAATTACTTGTAATTTATATACTGCATAAAGAAAGAACTATATCTCCCCTCCTTAAGTTCACAAATTCCTTTTCTCTGTAACCACTTTACCTGACATGGTTCTAGAAGCTTATTTTCCAAATTGGTAACATGCCTCTATTTCAAACCTATATTGCAAATTAAACTATTGTATTGCTTTCTTTTGCTAGAAGAAATGTAATATTAACATTTTATTAAATAATTTCATCTTAAAAATTCAAATTTTGAATGGGATTTTTTTGCCTCTACTTACATACTGATTTAAGTTTATTAGAATTCATCCCTGTGGTAGATTTAACCTGAATCACTGACTCATACACTTTTATATTCTATTTTTCTATAATGCACATTCCCTTACAACTGGAATTAATTTATTATCCCGCAATATATTTTAACTCCATTTTGTACATTTATTAATATTCCATCTACTTCCAAATTGACTTGAGGGGACTTGCAAATAAACGAAGGTAACTAAAAAGATAAAAATGTCAATAATATACAATAGAAGACAAAAGACAGATTGCAATATGGAAGACATTTAAAAAAGGCTACCAGCCTTTTTTAAGAAAACACAATCAAAACGGCAACAACATCATGAACTATGGAAAGCATTATTATTAACCCCAGGTTAGAAATAAGGAACTTGCAGTGCAAACAGAAGACAATTTTCACAAAGGCACAGAGCTAGAATGGGTAGAGTTAGTCTTTCCTATAACATAGTGGCCTTTCCACTGAAGCACAAAGGTTACAAGGTCAGAATTTGATGTCAGAGAAATGTGAGTTCGAATTTCTATCATCTTGTGTAAGTGACTGAAATTATCTAAGGCTCTGTTGTTTCTTCATTTGAAAAACGTAAAAAAAATACATCTCATTATGATTGGTAGAATAAAGGTTGTCATTCATAATGAAGTGATATAAAGCATAGAAAATGCTTAGCAGAGTACCTGATAAAGGATCTCAGTGTGATGCAATGTGATGATGACAATGGTGATGACGATGGTGACAATGAGAACGACAACACCCAAGTCTAAGCAGCAACTAAGCTTTCACTGATACATAATAATGAGCTATCTTTTTTAAAAAATTGAAAACTTTTCTCATCTATTTCTGATATTTCTTCTAACGGTCTTTATGAGAAGCAGCAGGGTCATATCAGCTTTAGATACCTGGGATAATATCTCACCTTCAACAATGAGTTATGAACACCTCTAAGCCTTAACCTACATTTTGAGTAGCCTGCAGAGATTTGATGCGGTAACTAAAGCACATGATACCATGCTGGTGTATAATCATACCTCAATTTGTTTAGTTTATTTCAAAGAATTGATTTGACCATTGCTGCATTTTAAGTGCTTCCCTTCCTTCACACTGCAACTTCTGAGATCAAGTCTCTTCTCATAACTAAGAGAACCTTGGCACTTGGGCACACTTTCATAGGACTGGGCCCCACAAGTGAAAGTACTCTCTGAAATAGTTACACATGTTCGTAGCAAGCATATATGTCAAGTTATGCTAATAAAGTCAGAAGAGGCAAACAGCACCCAAATAATTCAATCAAAAAGACACGTTTTTTTTAATAAAAAAAGTCTGTATTTTTTTCATACCCCAAGTTTATTTCCATAAAATGTTAATATAGTCCAAGTACTAGAAAAATATTATTTCATGACAATAATACCTTAGGGTTTTAGAGTACTTTACACTTTCATGAAGAGTTTCACATTTCACTTTAGTAACAGGTGATTTTACCTAGGCAGGAATAATTATTCTCATTTCCTAAGTGAGAACACAGTTGTTTTGTCTAACGTCACGTGATTAATCAGTGATAGAGGCGGGAATACATCTCAAACATTCTCCCTGTAAACGCAATGCTCCTTCTCTCCCATCATATCATAAACCACTTCCTAGTCATTCATTTCTAATTAGGCATTGTCTTTAATACAACTATTTCTCTCTTCTTTTTACCCATGAAAAGTTAATTAAATATAAAATGAACTTACAAGTGCTAACCATGAGGACAGGAGGATGGCTTCTTTTCAGTCCCTTGTTAGTCGTAATACTAATTAAAAAGTCAGTCCCTGGAGAAAGGCTATTAAATGTGAATGTCCTACAGGTTAAACAAAAGTGACATATTAAAATATTTAGCTCAGACACATTTGGAGAACTCCATTTTCTCACCTGCAGAAAAATTTTTATATGTTTCATTTTTAAAGTATCTATCATGGAAATAATTTGCAGTGCTTAAGCACAAATGGTTAATTAAAAATTTAAGTCAAAAAAATATCATACGTATGACAATATTCTGAATTCATTATTATTTATTTTCAGAAATAATTTGTTACAATATGTCAGACTTAGTTATTCTGATCACATTGTAGTCCAAAAATTATCTTGCAAAATTTTCTCATTTCTGTTTATATTATCCCGTTAAGACAGCTTTCTAAAAACATATATAAAACATTAATTTGTGTTCCATGTAACTTGACATAATTTCGTTTCAATATTTTCATACCTTTTAGTGGAGGGCAGAATTTCTTCTCTCATTAAGCTTTCACTGGATATTGAAATAATATATCCATCCAGAAGACTTCTAGCTGAAGGCCAGCTAACAGTTACTGCATTTGGGTCTCTGCTATGTTTCATAAATTCAGCTGCACTTGGGGCTATATCATTTAAGACAGGCAGTAAGATAACATTTTCCATAGCATAAAGCACCTGCCAGCCCTAAACCGCCCTCAGGAATTGACTCTATGCAAACCCTGAGGGTAACCAAGGCACTCCTTTTTCTTAAAATTTAATGCGATTTAATTTAATTTTAAGTTCCAGGATACAGGTGCAGGACATGCAGGTTTGTTACACAGGTAAACATGTGTCATGGTGGTTTGCTGCACGTATCAACCCATCACCTAAGTATCAAGCCCCACAAGTATTAGTTATTTATCCTGATGCTCTCCCTCCCTCACCTCCATGACAGGCCCCAGTGTGTGTTATCCCCCTCCCTGTCTCCATGTGTGCTGATTGTTCAGCTCCCACTTATAAGTGAGAACATGCGCTGTTTGGTTTTCTGTACCTGTGTTAGTTTGCTGAGGATAATGGCTTCCTTTTATTCTACCTGCTAAATATGAGAAGTTAAAAGTATTGTTTAAAAACAGCCAGAATCATTTTAAACTTTGAAATAAAATACATGCGTGCTTTAAGTGTACAAAATGTGTCCCGGTAGCATTGTACTCAAAATGTCCCTGGCCTCTAAAATGCAGGAAGTAGATCATACCTTAGTCTTGCGTAACCACTGATTTCAGAAATATTTAATTATTTTTAGGACTCATCCTAATTAAATACCAAAGAGTGCCAAGTCTAATTAGCAGGAAAGTTAATTGCAATCTGAATATGAAATGCCTCCCTTCTTTCCTGAAGAAAAAAAGTTAAATTAAATAGTGTATAATGGGCACATTGTTTTCTCTTTAAAATTCTCCCATATATGAGAAAGGAATCAAATTGTGAAGATATTCTCTCTCAGTCTCATTCTTTCTTATTACATTAAAAGAATACCAGACGTGGCCAGGTTCTAAATATATAAATCAATGTACCCATTGCATCAATGTCAAGAATAACTAAAATAGTTTAGTAGAATAGTTGACAATTTTACTTTACTAGATACAACAGCTTATACATTTGCATGCATCCTTCCCAGTCATCCTTTATTTCATATGATTACCGTGGCATAGATCACCATCTGCCTTCGGGAATAAAATGTTTACACTGGCAAGGTGGCACTTCATTATCTGCCTAATGGAAAATGGGGTAATTAAATCACAAATGGAAACTCTGGCCAGACCATAAGCAGTTAGCAATGCTACCATCTGACAATACATACTTAAAAGGATGTTGTGATAACCCATACTAAGGAAAAAGAAAAAGATACACGAGACACTGCCCATAAAGAAAACCTGGGAGGAATGAACTACTTACTAATCTTCCCTTAAAGGACCAAGGAAATATCTGAACATGAAAGAAACTCCTAAAGTGCCTACACAGGCTGTACCTGTCTGTATTTCTTTTACGTTAGCAGTAATGTCTTTAAAACCTTCTTTTTCAGTCCGAATAGAAAAGGTGTACACTGTGGCAGGATCCAGGTTAGAGAATATTGCTGTTTCTTGAACTACCTTCTGAACCTATCAATCCAAAAGAATACATTATCAAGTACGTGTTTAAGAAAAGCTTCACAACTGAACACAATTGGGAATTATTTAGTTTCACTACTATCCAATGTAAGAATGCAGTAATGTTGGTTTCAGCATGAAACATTCAAGTTTAATTCCTCCAAGAGCCCTTTATAACGTACCATGAAAGCAGCAGCATAGTTTATGCATGTGATTTCATAATGCTGGAACTTCCCATCAGCTCGATTCCAGAGAATTTCTATAGAAGAATCTGTAACTTTGCCTTCATGGATATTCAGTGGTGCTTCCAGACCTATCCAAACACACAACAAACTTAAATTCCTCTTGGAAATTTCCTAATTGGTTTTTTTATAACGTATCCCTTAAAAGGGAATAAAAAACATAATGTCAAAAAGAACAATAGTTTATTAATTAATCTATGCCTCTATCCTAATTAAAAATAGTTGTTTACACATTCAATGACAGTTTATAAAATACGGTAATCAGTTCCAATACTGAAAGCCATTGTAAACACCATCACATACAGCTAATTTTGATGCTGCAGCAAAAAACTACATAGGAACAAATTCACTGAAGAAAATACACAATATTCAAGGAAACAAAAAGAGATTAAAACTATTAGCATAAACTAAAAAGACAACAGAGAAAGAAATATGAATTTTAGGCAAGGAAGTGCAAGAATCCCCTTTGTATCAAATATTTGCTGAAGCTAAAAATAAATTGTATCTGATGAGTGTTAATGTTTATTTTTCCCATTTTGAAGATTTAATCTGGCATGAGAAAAAAATTATTTCAGAAAATGGGGAAGATGGCAGCTTTAAACTATCATCTTATATATTGATTTATTTTGCTGATTGATATCACAATATTGATGTATTTAGATAATCATGTAGCAATTTTGTTTAAAGACAATAACTGCCAAATATAAAGTCTGTAGCCCATAATGATTTATAAAGCAATGCAGACAGGCAGAGAATACAGATATAAAAAGTACATAGAAATTGAAAGCAAAAATAAAATATAAATAGGTATTGAAATGATTATAAATATGCTAAAATGCTGTCAAAATAATGTGATTTCTGACATGAGTTTGGGAGTATTTTATAGACAAGTTGAATTTAAACAGAAATGGAAAGGTTACAATTTGTGGGGAAAAAGATACACGGTAGCCTAGTGACCTAGGTGGATATATATAGAGACAGGAAGAGCAAATAATGAGGGCACTGGACATGTTATAAGTCAGAATTATGTTTTTAGCACTCCATGTGATTTTGGTTTGTATGGCATTTATTACTCTTCATCATTAATTTCGACATATACTGGATGGATGTTTTAGGTAAATTGTATATGTTCCAAATGTTCAGTATTAATATACACAGAATTTTTAAGTGATTTAAAGAGAAGATAAAACAATATGAATCTAAAAATGCAACTATTTATATAAACAAACACACAGCACATATATATAATAACAAAAATTAATGTTAAATATTCAAAAAGCTTAGGAAAATATGCACTTTTTTCCAGACAAATGTCAGTATGGGAATAGCAAGCACAGTCTTAGATCATGTGCTCTAAGATATTATCAGGTCTCCTAGGCTCAAAAAATAAAATTTTGTTCTCATAATTGGCTTGAAATTAGTCACATTCCTTGCTCTTTGATTAAGTCATTCAAAGTTCTGGTTAAAATGCAAGCATTTCCTTTTGTGAAAGGACAGATAAAAAAAATTCTTCACAGAGTTTCAGCTTCACATAGATTTAGCTCTACCTGTACACAGGCAATGAAAGATCTGGCTCAGTAGTGAGGCATTTAAAATTACCTTAAAAGATTCTTGAAAATGATGACACTAAACTAAGCGTAGACATGCACTTGAAATGGTACACAAACTTGAAATCAAGAAAAAGCTTTGCAAGTCTTAAAATACTTACATATTTTTACTGCAGGCACATAATACATATCACTTAATTTAGTCCCACTGATAATGGAAACAAAGAAATTATATTCTGTGTCTGGGGCTAAATTGTCAACAGTTATTTTATTACCATGGTGTAAAGCCATGGTCACATTTGCCCCGCCTTCAATTACAATATGTATTCCATCAAACACTTCAACACTGGGCATTTGAACAAATAAGATTATAGAGGTACTACGACTTTCATAGGGGATAACAATCCAGACTGGTTTGGGTTCTGAAAGATAAAAACGAGATTTATAATTAGTACTTTTTAAATGTCAATCATACTTCTCTGCATTTTATCTAGCATGTTCCAGAATTTGTGAGAATATAAATGTTTATGCATTAAACTTATGTCTACTATGTTAGCATTAGACAGAGAAATAAGGTATATTCTGACAGGCTATATATACATATATACTGAAAGTACATAATTAACTTTCATTTATTGATTATCAATAACAATCACAAGAAACACAAATCTGAGATTTTTTCATTTTTTTTTTACCTTTTAATCTATTTATTAAGTAAATGTTTTTGAGAACCTATATACAAGGATTAGTGCTCAAATAAATAAGGCCAGGTTCTTGCTTTCAAAGAGTTCTCAATCTCAGGAAAGAGATTTATAGATTATTAATTAGAATCTCAAATAGACCTGAGCTAGTGACATGAACAAAAACTTGCTTAGAACAGAGGAGAAAATCACCAATGTCAGCAGAGCTAATTGGGGAAGACCTTCCAGAGTTAAAGATGTTTTATCTGAGTCTTGAAAGAGTACAAGTTTACCAGAAACAGTACATGTAAAGGGGAAAAGGGAGTAATAAAGGAATTCCAGGAAAAAAAGAAAATCAGGGGCAAGGCATAGAAACCAAAAAGGGCATTGTCATGCGTTCAAGGAATACCAAGTTCTTTTAGCTCTTTAATAGCAGGGTGTTCTTTGGCAAGTTACTTAGCCACTCTGCCTTGGTCTTCTTCTCTAAAATGGGAAGAAGACTAGCATCTACATTGCAGAGTCACTGTGCTGATTTCATAAGAAATTGCATTCATATTTAAAGTACTTAGAGTAGTGTCAGGCATGCAGCAGGCACTCTGGGTGGTTAAAAGACGGCTGCATGGGAGGAATGAGACTGGGCATACAAGGGCTGTAAGGGGCTTTGCACTCCATGCTATGGAGGTCAGGCTGTATCCTGGAAGCAACAGGGATTTTGAGCAGGCACGTAATTTCATTTTTAGAAACACATTTTTGGCAACAGTTTGGAGGAAGGATTCATTTACATTTTACACTCTCCTTGACCTCTGCTAAAGATTTTGATTGTACCTCAATTCTCTACTGTGCTATTTAAAGCAGATTTAAAATTTGAGATAATTTCTAGTAACATTATTTCTTTCTCAGATCAATTTTAATTTCAATACGATTTGTGGGTTATGGGAATAGCATCCAGTATTTCCTTAGGCCTGCATTTCTCCCAAGCAGATATTTTCTCCTAAAATATACAATCTGAAAATGATTTTTTTCCCTCCAGAGCATAATTAGATGGCCTTTCCTTTTCAGTTTTATTTGCGACATCTGGTTTGATACGATGGAAGTTGTTCCAAGTTACTGTTAAATATTTGATAATGTTATTCTGCTACTTTACCCAGAGCCAGTACTTTATGAAAGAATGTCCACACACACCTATAATGAGAATTCCAGAACATAAAATCAGTGCAATAGCTCCACAAATTTTTGTGAGCTGTAACTTGCAAACTTTTTGCCTTTTCAATTCTTGCTGGTGATGAGGAAATGTTCAATAAATGAACCATAACCAGTTCCATATGGTGTACTACTGGGTTTCAAGGCAGTTTTACCATAGTTTTCCTTCTCCAGTTATATTAACTTTTATTTTTCCGTCATCACTAATATTTTCTGTGGGTTTTCTCTTTAAATTCTGCATAGCCCCCTTCAGTTACAAAGGTCCTACAGTAACTATGACTTTCCCAAGACAAGAGTAACATCCCACATACATTTGAATCTGTGGACAATGATCTATGAAAGCTTCCAAGTGTGGCTTAAACAGGAATTAAAAGATCTTGGGATGGTAAATGAGTGACAAGTATAATCATAGAACCAATTCACTGCCATGTTCTTGAGCACTGAAGACATTTTCTAAAAAGAGAGGAGACTTTAAATAGGCATGGTCTAATGTAGGTTCTAAAAGTATATAAAAATCAATGTCATCCCCTCTAGTGAGTAGGCATGAGGTTTTCCATCATTTCCGCCTGTCCTAGAAAATAAGCCAAACTGTGTAATGCATGACACTATAGTCACCAAGCCTGGAAAGGTATAGAATAGGACAGAGTTCTGTCTTGTCTTAAAAATTATATCCTGATCTGGAAAAATCATATGAGAAAAGATTTCATGACAAAAAAGAATAAAAGAAACATATTGGCACATACTGGGGACTTTCGGCGAGTTTCTACCTCTGACTGTGATTTCTATCCTTATCCATTGTCCTGTAAAAGCTTTATCAAAAGAAGTGGTAAGATCAGGGGCTGTACAAGATTTTTTTTCAGTATGAGGTGAACTGAATTAGGCCAATTTCAAAGACTTTTATTATAGGCAAGGTAGAACAAAGTCTGAGGGATGCTCCTATCATAAAATGTATTCTCCTATGTCAAGAGGGGAAAAAAGGAAATTCAAACACCAACTCTCCAATAGCTCTGTTTCTCTCAAGAAAACTTGGGTATAGTTAATTCCTCCAACAAAGAGAGATCACACAGACTGCTGAAATGGCTTTACTTCCCACTATGCATGGCCATAGCTCCCCCAAGGCCACCACTCCACTCCTATTGAGAAATAAAAATCACAACAAACACTCCCATAGCACTTATTTGGTGCCAGGCACCAAGTCCTTAAATTACATTAATTTCATAAAACGGATAAGATCATTATTATTATTCCCATTTTAGAGAGAAAGAAGCTGAGGACCAAAGGGCCTGGGTGACTTTGCAAAGGATGTAAGAAGCTGCCAAATCATGGAGCTGGAATACAAACCCAGGCAATTTGGTTCCATGGTCTGTGCTCATAAGCACTGCCTTCTTCCTAAGGGCGCATTTTATGGTTCAGGTGCACAATCATAGCTAGAGATCAAGTTCTGCTGGTTATGTTCAGGACAAATTAGAGAGAGGCACAGACAGATAAGTTTCAAAGGGGAAAGGTAAAAAAAAGTATGTGTAAATTATATTTTCTTCTACATGCCCATAAAAGGCAAATGCCTCTCTTCCTTGACTATTTCAAAGTATATGGCAGAGAGAGAAATACAATGTGGTAAATTACATGTATCAGTAAATATCTGTTGAATGAATGCATGCAAAAAAACTTGTTCCTATGCACCTTGGGACAGGTTAATATTTGCTTTAGGATTTTTGAGGCAAAAAAAATGATGCCTGATAAATAATCTGGTGATGCTAAATCTGATAGCAAGCCTACGAACTGGATAGAACACCCAAGAGAAATAGTGGAGTGCTTGAAGGAATTAAAGATAATTACCCAGAAGGAAAGAAAGTATAGGAACCAGCGACACCTTATGAATGTCTCTAAACATTTGCAGCCTGTCATGTGAACCACAGATTGGGTTTGCTTTGTGATGTTCTAGAGAGTAGACTAGGTCCATGATGGGGAAAATTTTGGAAATGAATTACAGAAGCCCTGAATGACCAGAGACACTGTTCTGGGAATTATATATCACATGAGAGCATTGGCAAGATCTCTGTCCTAACTTCAAACCCCAGAATGCTATTATTCTTCTTAGGATTTGCATATGTTAATATGTGTTTCTGCATCCATGTTGAATACCAGTTTGACAAATAATTGAATTACATAGAGCTAGGAACTCCATTTAGGCTGGAGATATGGAGCTGAACAAGATTTCACAGGCGCTCTAGAAACAAGAGGCAAAACAAGTTTACATTTTAGATGGCAGATTGATGAAATATGCTAAGTACCCTAGAGGCAAAGAATTATGAGGCTTTTGATTTTGACCTGGAAGGAAATTTAGAAATAATATATTAAATGTCTCAAGTTTTTGAGAGAGAAAACAGACCCCGGGATAACATGGGGACATTCTCTAACCTTAGACTGCTACAACATGAACTAAGGAGAAAAATCATTTTCCGTCTTCACAGTTTACTCCTTCTGCTATGCCAATAATTATTTAGTGGGGTGTTTTATAGGCATGAAATAATTCTTCTTGGTAATATATCTTTCTTATCTTTCTCTTTTATAACTACTTCTTATTATAATTATCTTTAGGTAGTTTTCTTAGAAATTTAAGCATGGAAGTTCCAGACATGAATTTAGTTTTAGTCTTTGGATGATAAAATAGGAAGATATAGCACTGGTTGAGTGTGGATATTATCACTGCATAATTTTTTGGACCAACTTTTTTTCAGTCAGACTGCCTTTATTGTTAGCTAGAATGCCTGTAAGGTCCAATAACTTTCTCTTCTTCAGTGTCATCACCAAGCACCCAAATTACTCAAGTTAAAAGCCTAAGTTTCTCCCTTTCTTCATTCATCACAAGCAGCCCATCTTGGACTTCCTACTTCTACACAATAAAATATATCTCCTCCTTTCCTTCTGCACTGTCCCTACCCTTGGTTACCATAATCTTGTGCCTAGGTTTCTGTAATATCATCCTACGGAGTTCCTCAGCTTTCAGCCTTGCTCCTTTATAATTCATTCTTTACACATAGCAAGAGGGAAATTTTTGAAACATAGGTCAGATTGTCCCTCTCCTGCATAAGACCCTCTATGGCTCCCACTTCCCTCAGAACAAACTCAAAAGCATCGCCTACCGGATCTATGTAATCTCACTCCTGGGTACCTTTCCAAGATAATTTCTTTCTACTTTTCTCCCTCCTAATTAGATGCACTGCATACACTGCTCTTTTTGTTCTCAAATGCACTAAGCTCTTTTCGAATCTTGCATCCTTTATGCTTGTGTTCAGGCCTGGAGTACCCTTCCTCTATCCTGACCCATGACAGATCTTTCCTATCCTTTGACCTCCATTCAAATATAACTTCCTTCCATTACAGCCCGTTTATGGTAGAACCCACCATCCATTTTCAGTTACTCTCAATCACATCACTTTTCTTTTTTCCTCCTAGTATTTGTCACAACCTACAAATATTTATTGTATTTATTTATTCAATTTACAAATATTATTTTTTCTCCCTCTCTAATAACTGCCCAATGATTACTTATTGAGTGAATTAATCATATTTGAGAAAAAAAAACATGGAAACATTATTTATTTATTTATTTGAAACACAGTCTCACTCTGTCACCCAGGCTGGAGTGCAGTGGCATGATCTCGGCTCACTGCAACCTCCACCTCCTGGGTTCAAGCTATTCTCCTGCCTCAGCCTCCTCAGTAGCTGGGTTTACAGATGTGCACCACCACACCGGGCTAATTTTTGTATTTTCAGTAGAGATGAGGTTTCGCCCTGTTGGCCAGGCTGGTCTTGAACGCCTGACCTCAGGTGATCCACCCGCCTCAGCCTCCTAAAGTGCTGGTATTATAGGTGTGAGAGCTACTGCACCCGGCCAGAAACATTTTTTAGTTTGGTTCAAAGCCTTTTATACTGTTAATATTTTTTTCAATGTGCCAAGATATAAGGGCATGTCTTTGAGAATATAATAATTATTATATACATATAACTATGTGTGGGGCACTATTCTTAGTCCTCACATTTATTACATCAGCTATTCTTAGAATAATCTGATGAAATACATACTATTGTTTTCTTCATTTTGCAAATACAGAAACTAAGGCATAAACAGGTTGAGTACATTGCCCAGAGTTACTCAAATAGTGGGACCCAGATTCGAACCTAGGCTCTGTGGCTCTGAAGTCAAATTCTTTATCACAAGGCAATGCCACCTTCAGACAAGCGGGGAGCATTTTCAGGAAAAAAAGAAAAAGATGAAATTGCTTCAGGTTCTGAGGCTACCATTAGATAAAGCACACCAGAATCTACTTGAAAAGATGCAACCAGCTACTGGAGGGGTATATCAGGGAGTATTTTACAATATCCTCAAATCAGCAAATACCTCGTAAGAATGAAAAGTATCTGATTCTCACTTAGGGTTTGTTGAATAGTTACCAGCTCACTCAAGTTTCCGTTGATCACTGTGGCCACTCCAATGCCATATGTAATTCCAGGGATTAAATTATCAATCTTGAATCTATTCATGACTTCACTTGGATCTGATATGGATTTAATCTGAATGTAGGTCTCATGGCCATCTTGTGAAGGTTCCCACTGAAGAATTATATTGTCTTCTCCCACATCTTCAGGTTTTACATAAACTTTCTGAGGTGGATTAATACCTTAAGTAAACAAAAAAATAGATACACACACCTTAGCTTATTAGTTAGCATTATTCATGCTATTGAGTGAAAATAATTCAATATTAATGTTCAAAGTAAATTTTACAGTTTCTTATGTCACCATGTCTTGAAAAGCGCTCAAGTTTTGAGAAAAGTGTATCTTCTTATTACTATGCAAAAGTTATTAAAATGGTTAAACATAAAAATTACAAGTCAAGGGGAAACAAATAAAATCCTCAAGTGTTTGGCAAATTCTTCATACTTTCAAGAGTGCCATCAGAATAATGTTCCCATTATTGAGATTATTCATGTTTTAATCAAATATACATGGGCACCTACCAAGTGCCAGGCACTCTTCTTTACATCAGTGAAAAATAAAGATCCTTGTCCTTATGGAGTTCATATTCTAATAGGTGGAATAGATAATAGTAATACATAAAATAAGTACGTATGTTATATAGAACTCCAGAGGTGATAAGTGCTACAGAAAAAATACAAGGTAACCAGGGTGAGGGAGATGGAGAATGTGGTGGCTTTAAGGAGGACGTTGTGGTATGAAGTAGGGATTTTAGGGCAGATGTTTTTCAAAAGATAGGGTTTTCAGCAAAAAGGTGAAGGAGATCAGAGTTAGACATACAGATTTCTGGAAGAAGAGTATTAAAGCTGAAGAAACAGCTAAGTAAAATCCCTAAAGTGAGAGCTTACCTGGTGTGTTCAAGGGTGGAAGGAAAGCTAGAATGAATGAAGGAGAGAATAAGATGAGGTCAGAGGCAAATAGAAAGCCAGTTCATGCAAGGCCTCAAAGGCATTTGCTCCAAGTCAAATGGGTAGCAACTACTGAGTCATATGCAGAGGCATGATCATTCCTATTTTTAAAGACTCACTTGGGCCATGACATTAATAACAGACCACATGGAGGGCCAGTGGTAGAAAGAGGGAGCCAGCCCAATAATCCAGGTGAGGTGGAATGGTGGTCTGGATTAAAACAGCACTCAGGGAGGTGGGGAGATATAGTGTGACTCTGGATTTATTTTGAAGAGAGAACAAACAAGATTTCCTGACAGGTTGGGAATGGGTTGTGAGAGAAACAGAAGAGTCAAGAACAACTTCAAGGCTTTTGACTAAACAACTGGATGAATAAAATCACCATGAACTGAGAAGGGCTGTGGATAAAGCAGATTTGGGTGGAAACACCTGGAGTTCAGTTTTGGGCATGTTAAATTTAAAACATCTCGTAGATAACCAAATCAGCAATAATGCATAGGCAGTTAGATGTTTGAATGTGGAGTTCAGGACAAAAGTCTAGGCTTTATATAAAGTTATATAGAGATATAACTTTATGAGTCATTGACATATGGATGTCTTTAAAGTTTCAGAACTGGTATTTATTATAAAACAGTTGCAACTTTATACTACTTTTCTGATTTTTGAAAGGTGTGATATTTATTAGAAATACAGAGGAAATTAGCAGGTTATGCTCACTGTTCATGCATAGTATCGTTGGAGAATCTTCTTAATACTTTATAATAATAACTGAAGATGATACTTCAGCTTATCTCCTTGCACAGTTTCTTTGACTACCAAGCCTTCTGATTTTTTTCATATCATACAGTTTTCTGGAAATTGTAAATGCTTTCCTTATAGTCTTGTTTATCCTATATTATGTTTTTCCTGATCTTTTAATAGTTCTCAGCTACAATACTCATTAGTTCATATCTCTAAGGATAATTATGCAATTTTAAACTTTTTAGTAGTTTTACTTAAAAAATCTTTAAAGAATTCTCTATGATTTTTATAGTTTGGAAAAACTATAATTTGAACTTTTATCTGTTTTAAAGTTGACTTCTTTTTCAGTACAATTTAATATCACATTTTAACTTCTCAGGAAAATATTCTGGGTGGAACCCTTAGTCTGCATCCCATATCTTAATTTCACCAAATTGTAGCTGATGTTTAAATTAATTATTTATGTAAAATTATCAGAAAATGCCAGAGTAATACAATTAGAAAAACTGTCCAATAAGATTCCAGGGTGAAACAACTTCAGAAAATTATTCTTATATCCTTGCAAAACCTAAAAATCTATTTAAGCATTTACTACAGTGGAGGACTTAGATGTAATCTACCGAATGCCACGTATAAGCAGAGATTGAGGAAACGCTGGGATTTGGTGGGTCTGTGATAGCGCTGAATTTGCTTACAAAATTGTCTGTGCATATATTTGCATTTTCAAAAGAAAGAGTTAATTTTTTTTTTTAATTCTCGAGAGGCTCTATGACCCCAAAAAGTTTCAATGTTACCAAATAAAATATACTCCAGAGCATGTTTCAAGGGTGTTCACATTCTCTGCCTAGCTTACATTTTCTAGACTCTCCCTACATGCTCCTCTGTCCTCTAGCCATTCCTAATGTTCAAATGTCAGTGTCTTCAAAAAGGCTTCTCTAGCTTTCCTAGGTCGGCTTAGTTGAATGTCTTTTCTCTGTCCTTTGCCTAGGCACGTGCCGCTTGCTCTACCCGCACCATCCTTCTGGCTCCCTACTGTCACCTGCTGGCTAATTTCTACTCCTTCATGGTTAAGCCCATCACTTACCCATGACCATCGGCACCCTGAGTTTGGGCTAACTGATCCCTCTCTATGTTCCCATAGTATCCACAGCATAACTGCTCTAATGGCAATTATAATGCGGCACTATCACTGTTAACTTATTTGTCTCATTCTTACTGAGACTAGGTCTTCTTCATCTTTGTATCTCTAGTGCCTAGCTCAGTTCCTGATACTGAAAAATAATTCATTGAGTGAATAATGAATGAAAAAAAAAAGAATAATTCCTCAAGCTTAAGAGAGTAAAGGAACACTGGATTACTAAATCCTGGACATGCACTGGTATATCAGCTTACAGTAAAAATACACAGCAAAGGACTCTCCAAAAAATTAAAAGTGCAGACTCACATTGTACCTTTTATGAAATAAATAGGTATATATCCTAGAAGATTTTAAGTCGACTTCAAAATTAATAAATCTGTGAGAAATCCTCCTAGTCCATCTGTCAATTAAAAATGAAAGCACCTTCCTAAAGTACAAAGGACCCAAACAACCAAGCATTTGCCAATGGAAGGATATTTTGTCTGAGTTTGGGGAAGAGAAAACATCTGCTACTATCCAATTGGAAAAATATTCTTATTAGGATTTGAAATACTGAATACTTGTATGTTAACCATTGGCTTTTAGTAAGCATTAAATTGTATCTATTATTGTTATTATTTTCAAAGAATCTTAAATATTCCCAATAAGTATAGGAAGGTTAATTAATCTATATCTGTGCACACGCAGGTTTTCCATTCCACCCACCTCAGCCCTAGGGTGTTTAAATTTTAGCTGTTGAAATTCCAAAGAACTTTGCACACTGCATGTCAAATACACACACACAACACACACAACACTTTTAAGAATATACTGCCAAAATGTGCTTAACTATGCGTTGTTTTGTAAAATAATGTTTTATCTTTTAAAAAATACGTCCTTATATTTTAGGGAATAAATAGAATTATTACTTAAAACAATCGATTACTTTAATGATTATGTTCTGAACAAGGATTCAAAAACTGCTATACGGAGGTTAAGAGGAGGGTAGAAATGCATTTGCCAAAAATGCTAGGATGAGACTGCCCCCTAGAGGTCAACACATTACACCGTGTGAGAAAATAAAAAACCAAGGAAAACTGATTAAAATATGCAGACCTGTTAGTTGGGCCTAGTGTTACTAAAAAGAACTGGGTGAACTAATATTCAAGTGATAATTTGTTTATCTTATGATAAATAAAGATAAATTTATTTTCCATCCAAGGCTATGACAAAAAAGATGTCTTCTAGGGACTTTGGTAGAAAAACATGCAGACTGGAATAATGCTTAAAGAGTTCATGTAAATCTAAATAAATTTAGTTTTTTTGAATACATACTTAGAATTGCGATTCAACATTCAAAACCATGTTCAACTGTATTTGTACTTATGAAGAATCAACATAATATATAATAAATAAATATATATATATATAATGAATGATGAACCAAATGTCTATATACCTGTTTCAACTTGAACATCCAGTCTCTGAAATATGTTTATGAAATCCAAATGTAACTCTTTAAATTCAAATGTGAAAGCATAAAAAGTTGCAGGTTTTAAATTACCCCACTCATAAACCGTAACATTATTTCGCATAATTTGTGAATAATTATTGAAAGATATTGACACTGATATATCTTTGGAAGAGGGCACACTCCAGTTAAAAGAAACACTTGTACTTGTTGCTATTGTTTTAATATTGCTAGTTGAGATTCCACCTAAAAATCAGGGAGAATAATTAGTACAGATTCAAATAAAATTGAATGAAACAAAGGATATTGAGTTACATGATTCACCATTAGAAAACGTTATCTACCCATAAAATATTTTCTAGACTATATGGGAGTTTCTTCTATTCTACATAGAATGAATGAATTAGATTACAGAACCACATTATATTTTTTACATAATCTGGATAACACTTAAAATCTCCACTCTACCTATCCATTCATACTAGTACACATAAAATGCCAAAACTGAAAACTATATTCTTACCTTAGTTTATAATTTTCTTTAAATTCTGAGACTTACATTATATAAAAAATAATACTATTATAATTTTACAGTACCATTTTATACCTGTTAATCATTGTAAAATTTAAGTTATCTGGTAATGAAAGTTTACATAGTTGATAACATATACATTACTTACGAATTTGAAATGACTTTTCACTTAAAATTTGTCCATATCTCATGGACTGTAAAATGATATGATAATCTTCATTTTCCTTTAGTGTTATTATTAATTTCTGACGTCTTTGTGAGTCTGCGAGAATACTTTTTACATTCTGCAAATAATTAGATTAATCTGCTTAAGAAATATTTATTGAACATTATCTCTAAGCCAGGCACATTAATTAAAAATTTGACTTTTGTATATCTCCTTCATAAAAGTAGTTTTTCAATATGGAATATAAATATATATATGAAATGTTTATTTCTACATAAGACATTTTTTAAATAATTATTCTCCTGTGGTATATAAATTCTAAAAAGAAAAATAGTCATTCCAATGAAAAAGTTAAATATTAATTTGATCAACTACTTATTAAAGATATTTCAAAAAATGCTAACATTTTATATATTAATAAAATAAGAAACCCTGATAACTATTAGGTTCCTATTTACAATGTGGCACTTGGTAACAACAGATTTACACTATGCTTACTTTTTATCAGAACCAAGAAAAGATTCCTTACTTTTTGAGCAAAATCATTAACAAGCTGATATTTTAAAAAGTAAAATTCAGGATTTCCTCCCTTAGGAAATTCATCCCATTCAATAAAAACTTCTGTTGTTTGTGTATTCATTGGTATATAATGAAAATTTTTTGAGATCTAAAATGGAAAAGAGAAGAAACCGTAAAAACCAGTAAAAATGCATTCTTGATTGTTATTTTATAAGCAGATTTATTAAAATGACACCTAAAATACATCAAATTATAATTTTTAAACATTTCAGCAGTATCAGTGTCTACACATGAGTTACTCTGTCAGTTACTCTCTTTATAAATATAATTTTGAAAATGACTTCAGTAAAGCAAGTAAAATAAGAGCATGGAAATTTAAGATCCATGTCTCTCTAACTAGGAAACATTGTATGCCTGGGGTAAGGGAAGAGGCAGAGACTCAAAGTCTCAGGAAAAACATGGCAAACCCTCCTGGAGCGCCAGTTGTGAACCTTGGTGATAATGTCTACAAAATTTAATTATTTTGCAGACATTCTCGACAACATATTTGCAAAGAAAATACATTTGGGTACAAAATGTTTGACACTGAGTCATTTTAGACCCTTATTTCATCTATGTGTAATGAGAATATTAGCAAAGTAAGACCACAGGATCAGAGACCCTTGATGTTCCCTCAATGACAAAAAACACTTCAACTTTCAAAAGAATATATGTATCAAAATTCCTACCAAAAACAACTCTGAAATGCTTTATTATGCTCTGTCTTCTTCCCAAATTCTGACTTATCTCCATGATCGTCCCCAACACAATTTTTAAGCTATAAAAATACATATGTGAGTGACACCTAGCAAAGAAAATTTTTTCTCTTAGGTACTAAACCCGATATTTAGCATTATTTTCCTTCAATATACTCCTTATTTTCCAGAATGATAGATTCAATGCAATCACATCTTGCCCATTAGCTAATTATTCCAAAGGAGGTGCACTCAAAAATGTCTTACCTTAACAACATATTGTAACCAGAGCAGTAGAATAATTAATTTCTCCATCTGGAAAGTAAAGTGTATTCAGTTCAATTAAACACGTATTTTTTAGCTTCAAAACTAAACTATTGGACATTCTTTAAATGGAGTGTATATATCATTTTAATATAATGAATTTTCAATTTAGAGTGACTGCTCATCCAATTGATTGTTAAGGCATTAATAGGTGAGTGCTGCATAATTTTTCCACTAAATAAAATTGGAAACATTAATACTTTCCAAGAAATAACACAATAACGTATTTCTAGAAACTGCTTTAATTAAGTATAAAGGAGGTGTTAGAAATAAAATGAATTATCAGGCAATTACACAAAATTACATTGCGTTGTGTGAAATTATTTAACCTCAATTAATGGAAATCTAGAACACCTACGCAACTGCTGCTTCTTTGGAACTAATCCCTCACATTTTAAAATCACACCATCATCATGAAAAATATTTCGAAATACATGAAACTGAAACTTAAATAGAAACAACGTTCAATAGTCGTTTCAACTCAATTTATTTTTAAAATATATTCATCTAAAAAGCTTGCCTAGCCTTTCATAGGAACGTGGAGCCCCCAAGGACCTACAAACTTTTATATTCAACTTAAGATACAAAGAAAAAAAACCTGCATTTTATATATGTTTTTAAAACTGAAAATACCATTTTAATAGTAAACAGTTCCCCAGGATCAAATTTAAAGCTCCTGAAAGCTCAATGTAAAGCAAGTTTATTCCTATAGAATCCTCTTTAGTTCTTCTTAAGCAGGTGTTTACCTCAGATAAAATGCAACCCAGTTAAAAAGAAATGCTTAATAATTAAATCCAGACCCTTCCACAAAACTGCAAAGCTTTAATTTTGCCCATTTTCCCAAGCAACCTGATGTAAGTGTTCTAGGGCTATGGTATTAATTTCCCCCCTAAACCTAAGCGTAAACTATAATTTTGAAGGCTGTGTACTATAATACAAACGCGAAAGTGGAAAGCTCCAGGATGCCCGCTCTTTAAGTCCAAATCCCCACTCAAATTCAATTCTGTGAGTCACTGTGTTTGCCCTGGGAGTGTGTAAATAGCCCCTGTCCTAATGCGCACTATTTTAGAGTCAAAAAGCGCCAATTTCTGAAACAGGGAGAGAGAGGCAGAGTATAAACGAAAGGATTGAGGTTTAAAGAATGGTTAGACTGGTGGAGAAAGAAGGAAAGAGCTGAGACCTGGAAGACAGTCAAAGTGCAGGGGATGCAAGGCTGAGAAGTCGCAGGTGCCACGGCACCCCTGCAACCCGCTCTGATCCCCATTTGGACCCGGACCCGGACCTGCAACCGCGCGGCGCCTGTGCTTTGCAAGTTTCGGGTGCCAGGGCAACTGGCCTGGAGGCGCTGGCACTGCTCTGGGTGCGGCGGCCCAAGCTGCCCACGATTCCTGGGTCACAGCCCACCTCGCAGCCTGCCTCCCTTTAGTCTCCTTCTCTCGCTCTGCTCCAGCTCTTGCTGCAGCGGCTCTGGCGGCTTTCATTTGGGCCAGCGATGGCCTCTCCCTGCGTTGGGTTAATTAAGCGAATGTTTCCATGGAGACAGGAAGCCTTGGGAAGGGAGAGGAGTGGGAGGCAAGTCCCAAAACATTGAAATGTGGAGGAGAATTGCATTCCGCATGGAAGAAGGGAGGAAAGGGAAGGGCGATGAAGGAGAACGCGAGGTGGGACACATTGGCATCTCATTTAAAACCAAAACAAAACAAAAAGCAGAAGTCAACTATATGGCTGTGAATAGCCCAGTTTTGGCTTAAGATCAAATTTGTGGCTTTGTATGAAGCCACACTCCTTGTTAACGTGTGTGTGTGCGTGTGTTCTCTGCGGCATTTGAGAATGTTGATTGAACCCTGAGATCTCAGCTTCCCTGACATCTCCCTCCCCTCGTGCTTCCATTTGCTTAGTCTGCGTCACTGTGTCCTCCGACATTGCCAGCTCAAAAACTGAGTTGACCCGTGCTGCCTTCCTTGACTGTGGAATATTTCATTCACTCGTGTGATTTCAACCATATTCAAGATTTCCAATCACTCCGTCTTGGATTTCATGTCTTTCCAGGTCTTCAGAGAAGTATTTATAGCTCCAAAATAGGCATCTCCATCTGGATGTCCCTACAAACGATTCAAAACCATATTTTCAAACCTAAATTTATAAACTCCTTTTCCAGCTCTTCCTGAGGAAAGGATCCTTCACCCAAACAACCAAAGGAAAATCACCACCTCTTCATCCTCAGAGCCTTTTCTCACCACCTAGTGCCACTTTATCCTGCAAATCTCTTTGATTCCACTCCTAAACTGCCTCTTAAGCTGATTAATTCTCCATTATTACCACTGTTACAGACTTAATTGAAAACTTTAAATCTCTCTCTCTCTCTCTCTCACACACACACACACACACACACACACACACACACACGAGTGCGCGATCTCACTTTTGCTCTGTCTGGAAAACATGTATCATGTTAAGAGTTTGTACCTCAGTGCAGATCCTGTGGCTCCCTTTACTAGCTAAGCAGCTCTTCGAAAATTTGGCTGTGGTGAAGAGTAAGCTTGAAGAGTGCTTAGTAGAGTGTAAATACTTAATTGAAAGACAACCAACATTAGTTCACTGCAGCTACTGCTAATACACTAACACTTGGATTGTGTCTCCTTGTTTGATACTCCCAATCTCTCTTACATACTGCCAGCCAGTGTGATCTTTCTGAAATACACACATGATACTATATAATCATGCATGGAGGGTACTTAAAAGCCTGTTGTGACTTTTTGTTGTCTATAATGTACCTCTTACCAAATTCACTTTTCAACCTCATCTCTCTCCTCTCCTCCTTGGCACTCTGACTTACATGTACCCTCAATGAAGTAACAGGCCATAAACATTTACATCTCTGTTTTCCTGTAGATATTTGTTTACACTATAGCACAAAAATTTACTTTTTATACATTTATGTCCTCAGCTAGATTAGGAACTCCATGATGGCAAGGATTCAAGCACAGTTATAGGTGTGAACTATATTTGTTTTGTTTTAATTCCTGGGGATTCTGCATATCTTTTGAGTCTTTAAAAGTAGAAGGTATTGGCCAAGCGTGGTGGCTCATGGCTGTAATCCCAGCGCTTTAAGAGGCCAAGAGACGTGGATCACTTGAGCCCAGGAGTTGAAGACCAACTTGGGTAACATGGCGAAACCCCGTCTCTACAAACCCATCTCTGTAATTTTAAAACATAAAATTGTGGCGTGTGCCTGTGGTCCCAACTACTTGGGAGGCTGAGAGGGGAGGATCACTTGAGCTCAGGAGGTTGAGGCTGCAGTGAGCCATGATCATGCCACTGCACTCCAGCCCGGGTGACAGAGTGAGATCCTGTCTCAAAAAAATAAATAAAAATAAAATTAGAAGGTGTCAAGGCAATTATACCACAAAATGATCTTATCACCATTGAATTAGCTTCTAGGCTTTGAGAAATATGATCAAATTCAAAATCCATTAAGTAAATTGAATAATGGGTATGTATTTTCAATATGGCCTTCTGCCTCCCATTTGCTGTGTAAACAATGTCATTTTAAATAAGTAGCCTTCATAACATTATCATCACCTGTGGTTTACAGTCTCTCCATTAGGTCAATAAAGTAGGTAGCAAGCTGATCAATAGGGTTTCCTTAACCAGCAAGCAAAATGTTTTCCTTGCTGAAGGATGTCCTTTGAAATAGTGTGGTTTTGTTCCTGCCTTACCCTTTTATTAGGCCCTAACAAATTAAGTATAGAGAAATTAAGTGAAAGATTTAAGAGAATTATGGGTTTTCACTTCCAAGAGAAAAAAAAGTATAACTTTAATGATATTTCAACATGATTCCTAAAGAACATAATTTATTTTTCAGATGGAGAAGCATAGATAAAAGCCATTTAGGCAACAATGGAGGCAACTACTATCCTATGATGTGATTCTTTCCAATATGCATAAGGATTTTTCTTTCTTGATGCTTTACTCTTTAGAGAAGACAAAATCCACCACATTCCAGAGTGTGGAAAACTGAACTTTTGTAAGGTTAAAATGAAATCATGCTTAAGAATTGGAGACCAATATTAAAACATCCTTCCTTAAACCTGGAAAAAAATGACGGTACAGCTTTTTGTTTTTCCTGGTCTCATTATGTTTCCTGTTCTTGCAAGTCTTTATTACTGTCCTCCTTTAAAGAAGATATTTTACTCAAAATTTGCCACAAAAATAACATTTTTGTAAGCTGTAATGTATTCCAAAATTATCCGTATTTCTATCACTATTTAAGGGAAAGCCATTGTTGCTATAAAATTCATAAGCTTTATTTTGGTGGCATGAATTATAAGAGAAAGAAAATAAAAGATGGGTTAGCAGCATTTTTCATCCATATTTGGTTTCTTAAATGTGATGCCAAAACGTTTATTTTTTATTTTGTTTTTAGTTTTATAACTAGGCTTGGCCTTTTCTACAATGTAAAATTTCCTAAAAATTTGTGGTATTATTTTTCTAGCATGTTCATTTACACAGTATAAAAATAGTTATTGCAACAGTTCTTATATGAAAAGATATTCAATCAACCAAATTAATTTACTTCGAGTGAATATGGCATATTTAATAAAGTGGCTTCACTTCAAAATCCAAGATAAATATTTGGACTCGTTGTGGGTTAAAATTCAAATATCATGTTGAAAATTGGGACTAAACAAAAAGAGTTTTTATGTCTGAGTTGGTGGTGGCTGTGAAGTAATTCAGAGCTCTGCTCCGTTTATAGCTTTCCTAATAGATGTTTTTAAGGTGGATGCCAGGACAGGTGGGAATTTATTTATCAAAGAGATTATCAGCACATTTAACATATTTAATTAATGAATTCAGTTCAGCAAACATTTACTGAGAAATTCTGATGAAGAAAGTATCTTGGATTCAGGAACAGGAAAGAAAAGACAGCAAAACCCTGACTGACTGCAAAGGCTTTATATCCAGAGAATAAGATTCATTATCCTTACACTTTGAAATGTCAGAGAAAAAGAAGAGAAGAGTAGAGGATAAGTGGTTCTGTGAGCTCATAGGAATGGGCAACGACTCTGGCTGGTCCAAGTGCAAATCTCTAGTCCCTATGACAGGCAAAATTCTAGGATGACACCTAAGATTCCCACTCCCTGGTACTTACACTCTATATAATTCTCTTCCTGTGAGGGGGGTTGAGACCAGTGAATGTGATGGGCTAGTCAATCCAATAATTATGTAAGATTTTATTGCAGCAGAACAAGAGAGGGGTTCTCCTGCTGGCTTTGGAGAACTCAGCTGCCAGGATGTCAGAGGGCCAAGTGGTTAGGACATGAGCATGGCCTTTAGTAGCTGAGAGTGTGGCCCAGCTGACAGCCCTCACAAAAAAATGGAGATCTCAGTCCTACAATCACAAGGAACTTAATTCTGCCAACCATGTGAATGAGCCTGGAAGAGAAGGACTCCAAACCTCAGATGAAACTACAGAACCAGCCAACAATTCAGTTTCAGGCTCTAAGACATGAGCAGAGAACCCAGCTAACCTACATCCAAATGCCTAAGCCACAGAAACTGAGATCATAAATGTATTTTATTTAGAGCAACTAAATTTGTGGTATTTGGTTTCACAGCAATGGAAAAGTAATACACGCTCACAATTACTCTGACTGGCCAGTCATTGCACTGGATTTTTTTAAATAAAGCTCAGAGATAGATGTTCTCTCCTTTCTGTTGGCAAATACATAAAGGTTGTTGCCTCAAAGGTAAAGGGCCATGTGCAAAGTTGCAGTTGCCCATGGAGCAACCTGCAATGCGGTAGGAAAGAACGAAGCTGGCAGAGCAAGAGAAGCAGAGATTAATGCACTCAAGTCCTGACATTTCATTCTCTCCTGCCTATGTTAAGTTTGGTTATTGTTAGAAGGAAATATTTACCTCAAATTCTTTGAAGTAGATTTCTTGGAGTGAATTCATGCCACAACAACTACCTCCCCTGGGTAAGTAAGTATAATAACATCATTGGGATTTGAACTCAGTCTACTTCTAGAAGTTGGTCTCCTTACCATTAATCACATAAAGAGCTATAGAATATCCTTACTGATTAATTTCCTCTTCTTTGATATAATTAAATCAGCTGCTGTTAGAGCAAGGAAATGAATATAACTATAACTAGATGTATTCTGGCACTACTTTTAGCATACATCTTAATATGTGTATATAGCCTATGTACTTATTCTACAGGTAGAAATCATTTCCTAAACATTGACTTTGCCAGGCAGGGTGGCTCACACCTGTAGTCCCAAAACTTTTGGAGTCGGGGGTGGGCAGGTTGCTTGAGCGCAGGATGTTTGAGATCAGCCTGGGCAATATAGCAAAACCTCATCTCTACAAAAAATACAATACAATTAGCTGGGCGTGGTAGCATGTGCCTGTGGTCCCAGCTGCTCAGGAGGCTGAGGTGGGAGGATTGCTTGAGCCCAAGAGGTCAAGACTGCAGTGAGCCATGCAGGCTGCACTCCAGCCTGGGTTACAAAGTAAGACCTTGTCTTAAAAAGAAAAGTATTATATATATATATATATATATATTTGTGTGTGTATATATATATACACACATACACACACATATACATATATATACACACACATATGTTGATTTTAATATACTGATTTTAACAGCAAATAATTCTCATGTATTTGATTACACATTTATTATCCTAATATTACAGTCAGCTTATTTCCTTAAGACTCCGTTGCACAATTTTATGGATCTTTTGTACAATGTTGATATTTGATTCTCAAAATTTGTGCTGTTCTAAAATAAAACAAGTGATAAGACTTGGAGTGCAAAAAAAGTATACTATATGAATTACAATAGTTCTTCTCTTGAAAATAAAAAACTAAAAAATAAATGTTCATCACAGATGAGGAGAAAGCACAATGTTCTATTTCAATTTGGTATGCCACATAGACATGCAGCACACGCATGTTATTTTAGCCAAAATCAAACTGCTGAATATGGTCAGGTTTTTACCATGACAGATATAAGCAGTGACCTTTTTCAATATTTTTTAATTCTTAAGTGAAGCAAAACAAGTATGACGTTGGCAGATTTTAAAGGGCCAGTGGGAGTTTCTCTTTTAAATACAAACATTATTATCTTCAAATACGAGTTACAAATTCCACATAAATTACAATGCAGCATGCTTTGCTCAGCTAGCCAATGTTTTTCTCTTCTGCAAAATGTTAGCAATACTTGTTTGAAGTTGGTATTACTCAAAATGGCTAATACTAAAAAAAAAAAAAAAATTAAATGAGACTTGTTTACACATTGCTTAAATAGTAAAATTTATGCCTTGGAGTAATTTTGCTTTTTTAACCTTCTGCCAAAATCACTATTTTCTAAGAACCTCACTATCTCTTTAAAAATAAAACAAAGCAAAACAAAATAAACACTTGCTTATTGAAGGTAACTTCAAATATACATACAAGTAAAAAAAAATGGAAATTCACTCAAAATACCACCAGCCCAAGATAACCAATGTTGAATATATACATGTGTTTCTTCCCAAGATATTTTCTGTGCAATGTGTATATATATATATATACCTTATTTTAGCAAGACAGGAATAATCCAGTTATTCTCCAATTCCTCAAGTGGTAATAGAGTATAACCAAGAGTAATCCATATACACAAATCATTAATAAACAGCCAAAATGACATGAAAATAAGCCATATAACCTATGGAATATTACTGCAAAGAAAAGAAAAGACAATAGGATCCTAAAACATCAGAGGAATAACAAATTAGTATAAGCACCTTGTCAGAAAATTTGGGAACAAAGTACAGGAGAGTTTGGTTTTTCTCTAAAGGGTGCAAAAGACATGTAGAAAAATATTTAGAGGAAAAAACAGTCTGGCATAGATAAAAAACAACTTGAGGTTAAAAAATTGGATGATATAAAAATGACATTAGATAAAAAATTAATGCAAGGAAACTAAAAATTCTGCATTCACAGAATTATAATCTACACTGATTGAGGTAAGTAAATTGGTATTGTGGAAGTAAAACTTGAAAACCTCTATAATTATACAGAACAAAAAGATGAAATATGAGAGAAAATGTCAAAAGTATGAAAGATAAACAACATACATATAATTATAATGTTCCTGTGTATAAAACAAGATTAACTGAAATGAAAGCATATCAAATAAAACATACTAGTAATAGAATACATTTTATGTATATAGAAAAACACCATGTGGAGATTGAAAGACTTAAAACATCTTAAGGAATATCAATGGATAGAGAATCATAACCATACACATTTTCACAATATTGTTGAATTCAAACCTTGAAGGAAATTTTCAATAAGCAACAACTTAGGAAACAAAAGTAATATACCTATAATGGTACCAAATATTAGCTAGAACCACTTTTCTTTTGCAATACAAACTGTCCAAACACAGTGAAGCAATGTCTACTTTTTTGAAAGTAACTAAGACCTCAAATTTTTATACCCAGCTATTTTATATATATACATATATATATATACATATACATATATATATATGTATGTATGTATCTCAAGTCCTTTCCATGTGCTTAAAGTTCTACTAACTGCTTTACATATGTTATTCTCATTAGCCTGACACTATTTCTATAGGACATTTGAAAAAACATGAAGTGTAAAATTGTTCAATTTACTTAGAGTCACAAATAATTGTATAAGGATTTAACATTGTACCTATTTGATCTGAGAACTTGAGACCTTAGCTGTCATGCTATGCTGTGAATAAAACCTTCGAATATACAATCCATGTGCCTCTCCAGAGAAAAATTACTTGATGTTACATGTCAAGCAACCAAGAAATAAAGCAAACAACAATTCAGTAATGGAGACATTAGGCCTGGCAGTAAGGGTTATAGCTAATTCATATATAGAACTATTAGGCTGGGTTACAAAGCTGAGCTTATTTATGTGTTTGTGTGTTTATGTACATGCATATATGGCTTTTGATATAAAATATTAATATAGACAGATATAATTAAAAATAATTTTTTATTATACTTTAAGTTCTAGGGTACATGTGCACAACGTGCAGGTTTGTCACATATCTATACATGTGCCATGTTGGTGTGCTGCACCCATTAACTCATCATTTACATTAGGTATATCTCCTAATGCTATCCCTCCCAACTCCCCCCACCCCACGACAGGCCCCAGTGTGTGATGTTCCCCTTCCTGTGTACAAGTGTTCTCATTGTCCAATTCCCACCTATGAGTGAGAACATGCGGTGTTTGGTTTTCTGTCCTTGCAATAGTTTGCTCAGAATGATGGTTACCAGCTGCATCCGTGTCCCTACAAAGGACATTAACTCATCCTTTTTATGGCTGCATAGTATTCCATGGTGTATATGTGCCACATTTTCTTAATCCAGTCTATCATTGATGGGCATTTGGGTTGGTTTCAAGTCTTTGCTATTGTGAATAGTGCCGCAATAAACATACATGTGCACGTGTCTTTACAGCAGCATGATTTATAATCCTTTGGGTATATACCCAACAATGGGATGGCTGGGTCAAATGGTATTTCTAGTTCTAGATCCTTGAGGAATCACCACATGGTCTTCCACAATGGTTGAACTAGTTTACAGTCCCATCAACAGTGTAAAATTGTTCCTATTTCTCCACATCCTCTCCAGCACCTGTTGTTTCCTGACTTTTTAATGATCGCCATTCTAACTGGTGTGAGATGGTATCTCATTATGGTCTTGATGCAATGTGGTTTTGATGATGGTATTTCATTTGCATTTCCCTAGTGACCAGTGATGATGAGCATTTTTGTACACCAATCACAGACAAACAGAGAGCCAAATCATGAGTGAACTCCCATTCACAATTGCTTCAAAGAGAATAAAATACCTAGGAATCCAATTTACAAGGGATGTGAAGGACCTCTTCAAGGAGAACTACAAACCACTGCTCAATGAAATAAAAGAGGATACAAACAAATGGAAGAACATTCCATGCCCATGGGTTGGAAGAATCAATATCGTGAAAATGGCCATACTGCCCAAGGTAATTTATAGATTCAATGCATCCCCATCAAGCTACCAATGACTTTCTTCACAGAATTGGAAAAAACTACTACTTTAAAGTTCATATGGAACCAAAAAAGAGCCCGCATCACCAAGTCAATCCTAAGCCAAAAGAACAAAGAACTTAACTCTTTCAACCAACTGCCGATCAGGAAATCTTTGAATCTATCTATGATTTGTAAGCCCCTACCTTCCATATATCCTGCCTCTGTAGGCCAAACCAACGTATACATCCCATATGTTAATTTATGTCTTTGCTTGTAAGTAATATCTCCCTAAAACGTGTCACATCAAACTGTAACCTGACCACCTTAGGCACACTTTCTTAGGACCTCTTAAGACTGTTCCTTGGGCCACAGTCAATTGGCTCAGAACAAACTGAATAAACCTCTTTAAATATTTCACAGTTTTACTGTTTTTGGTCAACAATATAACCACAAATCTCAATATATCAATTTTAATTAGTCAAAATATCTGGATTTCAAAAATTTAGTGTTATTTTCTATGTAACTTGAACATTAAGCATAAAGCTTTGCATGGCAATTAATTGTCTGAAAAAAAACCTCAAAAACATTTCAGTTCCTATTAAGAGCCTCTTTACTGCTGGTAGGCATAGCAAGTCAAAAGACTGTCTGTCTCTTCTCCTTCTCAGCTTCACTGAATTGATAAATTAGTAATCAATTTGATTCACCTCTTAAAACTAACATGAATGACAGGTTTTATTTTGTTAATAATTTAACTTTTAAAAATGGAATCAAAATTCCTAGATTACATTCATTGTAATATAACCTTTAAAAGGTAGTGTTAGGTAAGTTAAAGTTTGTAAAATTGTTTGTCCTTATAGGGTATAGTTTGAAATTACCAAGTAAGAAAATAGACACAGGAAAAATAGACAAAAGAACTGCAGTAAGTATGTAAAAAGGTTTGAATTCAGTGTTAAGCTCAGATACATATACTAGTATCATATGAGCTGATTTTTTTTGCTTATTATATCAATGAGTTTATCTGTTACTACATAATATTGATGATGATAAAGGAAACAAACTCATAAATAGTGTTTGTGGGAGCAAAAGTTGATTCACCAGTTGTGGAAGACAAATTTGGCAGCAGGAAAAGAAACTCTTCACATGTTGATACCACTTGATCCTTCAATTCCACTTCATGCTTAAGGATTTAAATGAAAAAAATAGAAATAAATTAAATATCCATTAATAGACTGGCTAAGTCAATTGTGATATTCACTTAATGGACTACTATATAGCATATAAAATCTCTGCTGCAGAAAAAATGCATAAGAATATAAGAATTTTTACCAACTTAAAAATTACAGAAATATATGTTCAAGATCAGGAGAGGCAGAAAGGCAAAAATAAATAACCAAATATTCAAAATAAATTATTTGTTTGGCTATTTTGTTTTTACTTTCTACAATCAATACATGAGAGTCTGTTTTTTACTCTTCTCCCTCCCAACATGACAGAGTATACAGTTAAAAGTCTTTACTGATTTAATAACAAAACAATTGCATCTTGTAGTTTTAATGTTTATTTCTGAGCCTAACAGGAAGTATATACGTATGTGTATGTATACACAACATAAACACACACACACACACACACACACACGCAGCGTTGAGATCTGTGAATGGCCAGGGAAGGGGACTGAGAAAGAATGGCCATAGAGGTTGAAGTAGAGCCTGAGGTGGGGAAGACTGGGAGGAAGTAAATTAAGGAAAGTGAGATGACGTAGGAGAGGATCAAAAGCAAGTACAAGGCAGATTGTTAGACAGCAGACCACAATTCACAGAGACATACCTGGAAAGACCAAATGGAACCCCTACATCTTGGAAAGATCACTGGGAGTGAGGAGCAATGGTGAGCAAATTCCTGGCTGACTCCTGGGCCTGTCACGCCTTGGTCAAATTTCACCCCATAGGATATTAACTCCTCTGCTCTTTCCAGCTGTATTACTCAGCTCATCAAGGCATTCATGAGGGCACGTGCTTCTTTCCAGAAGTGGTGGTGGAAGCTAGAGCTCCCATGGCAGGCACTGGGCAGGGATGGAGTCCTTCCTCCACAGAAGTAGACTGAGCAGTGATCAGAGGCAGGGAAGGAGGCCCCGGTGGGGGCTGGGACAGCTGCGCATGCGCGGTGCTCTTCCTGTGTCCACAGCCTGATGGGAAGAATCCACCATGAAGGTGCAAGCAGAAGCGGGTCCAGCACCACCAGCTGCAGAAACATGAGCATGTGCCTAAGCAAATCTCTGCATGAGCAGAAGTGGAGGGGTGCATGTATCGAGAACAATTTATCACCTACCAATCCGCTTTCAACCCACTTCACTATGCTTTTGTCCATAAGAAACACCAATTCTTCTTTCTATAAATTCAGTGACTCTTCATCATTTGCCAGACCGTAACTCCAGTCCCTTGTATAGCCTTGTATTCCCTTGGTTCTATGACCTCCTTCAAGGTTCCAGGCTTTACTTCAACCTCTATGGCCATTATTTCTCAGTCCTTTTCCCTGGCCGTTCTTTTTCTATACGATCCCTTAGATGTAAGAGGTCTTCAAGACTCAGTGTTGGCCGGGCGCGGTGGCTCATGCCAGTAATCCCAGCACTTTGGGAGGCCGAGGCGGGCAGATCACGAGGTCAGGAGATCGAGACCATCCTGGCTAACACAGTGAAACGCCGTCTCTACTAAAAATACAAAAAAAAATTAGCCGGGCGTGATGGCGGGCGCCTGTAGTCCCAGCTCCTCGGGAGGCTGAGGCAGGAGAATGGCGTGAACCCGGGAGGCGGAGCTTGCAGTGAGCCGAGATCGCGCCACTGCACTCCAGCCCGGGCGGCAGAGCGAGACTCCGTCTCAAAAAAAAAAAAAAAAAGACTCAGTGTTGGATCCTGTTTTCCTCTCACTATATACTCTTGCCCTAGATAACTTCATTCATTCTCATAGTTTCATACAATTTATATGTTAACAAATCCTAAAAATACTTTAACAAAGATTTTTTTGAGCACCAAACCAATAGAGATAGCCACATTCTGATAACTTCACTCAGTTGTCTAATCAGCCATATCAACATGCTCAGAAATGGATTCTAAATGTTGCCATCTCATAGCTAAAATTCACCTTTCTTTCCAAGGTTTCTATCCTCCATTCATCCAGCTGCTGATCAAACTCAGAGGCATTCTCAAAACACTTTTCTGTGTCATAATGATTACCATCAGACTTTACCTCTGAAATATATCTTATATACTACAATTTCTCCTATCTGTACTGTCACTGCCATTTCTCACCTGTTCTATAGCAATAGCATCATAACAGCCTTTTTGTTTATTGCTTGGCTTCCCAGTTCATCTCACCAGCCTCATTCTATACCACACTCCCCATTACTCAAAACAAAGAAAAAAACACACAAAATTCTGTTTATCAGTTCCCTGGTCAGCCTTTGTCCTTTCCTCTCAAAAGACCTTAATACACGTTGTTCCCTTCTCTTGGAAATGCTTTATTGTTTGACTCACACTGATCCTTCAGGTCTCAGCTTACACATCATTATCTCAGAGGCCTCCCTTTACTTTTCACCCAATCCAAATTAGATTTTGCTATGTCACTATCTCAGCAACCTCTACTCTTCCTTCGCAGCATGTATCATAACTTAAAATTGTTCACTTATTTATATTAGTATATATATATATTTGAAATGCAATACATTCATAATTCAAAAATCAAAATGTATATTAAGATACACATGGAGAAGTCTTGTTTGCACCCCAATCTTCATCTGCCCTGATCTACCTCCACCATTGGTTTTTGCCATTTTATTAGCTCATTGTTTACTTCCTATGTAAATATGATTATATTTTCTTATTTAGGCCCTTTTGAATTTACAACACCTAGAAATCTGATATGCTGTTCTAGATTTCAATACATTATTCAATTTAAAAATATGCGTTAGAAATCATCCCACATCAATATATACATTTCTTTTTCATTCTTTTTTCACAGATGTATAGTATTACATATGTGGATTAACATTTTATTCAACTATTGTTGGTTCTTTTGTATTACAAACAATGCTGCAATTAATAACCTTCACAAATACCACTTTGTATTTGTACAGGTGTTTGTACAGCATATATATTCTAGACAGTTTGGTCAAACCAAAAAGCACTTCTAATATTAGTATACATTGCTAGGTTTTCCCTAGGATTTCTACAATTTTGTGTTACCATCAATGACATGTGAGAATGCTTATCTTCCCAGAGCCTTAAAAAATAAAAGTATCATTAAACTTCTGGTTTTTTTACCAGTCTGGTAGGTGAGAAATTGAATTTCAGTGTAGATTGAATGTAAAATATTTTTTATTAACTAGAAGTGTGCTCAGTTATCTTTTTTGTTAAAGGATCCACTAGTCTTACTTCTTTTTCTTTCAACTATCAGTTTATATCTTTGGCTCATTTTTCTATTAGGTTGTTAATTTTTTCCTTTTGTTATTTTTTTCAATGGTTCTTTACATACAGGAAGATTAGACTGTGTCACTGATATGTCACAAATATTGTTTCTTTGGTTTTATCTTTTTTTGACTTTTTTCTGCCAAGCAGAATTTGTCTGTTTTCAGTTTTCTAACTGTTAAATCTATGAATCATTTATTTGGGGCATCTGGATACTGAGTCACAATTAGAATGGCCCTCCCCAATCTAAGATTTCTTCCCTATTTTCTTTTGTAACTCCTATCTTCTTTTGTTTTTGAACATTAAAATCTCTGATTCATTTGGAGGTTATCCTAATGTCAATGGATGTATGAATTCAAATTTTTCTTTATCTATGTAACCATCCAGTTGTCCCAACACCATTTATTGAAAGCCAATTTGCACTCTTCTGCTGATTTCAGAGTCATCTTTATCATATGCCACATTCTAATAAGTTTTGGGATCTCTTTCTGGATGTTCTCATATCATATGTATGGCTATTTAAGGTCTGCTTTCTTACTAAACTCTAAGTATCATGGGGGTTAGGACTGTGTCTGTTTAGTTTTGCCTGTGTCCCAAGAGTTTATAATAAGTGCCTGGCACATGTAGGCCCTAAATGCATATTTGTTGTATTTGTTGAATGTTTATAAAGTTCTAGGAGAAAGTTTCCCTTTTCTCCACAAATAGGTTTAAAGATTACTTAATATTTTAAATAACGAATATTTTACAGAAAATGGAAATAAAAATGGGCAATAGACAATATACAACATTAGTTACTTCTATTTGAGATACATAAAATTTTCTCTTAAGTGAAATATTAATATATTTTAACCAATAACATTTAATTATATATATATGTTAATAGGAATCAGAGAATATTGAAATGTTAACATCTCAGGAACACTTATATTAAGCACAAACAAGATAAATCAATTGCATATACAGTAAACACTGGGATTTGCAGATGCAATGTTAATTTTTTCGTACATATTTAAGTAACCCAAGAGATCTAAAATATTCAGTAAGTTGCAATATTTTGGGGACACATGATTTTGAAATGAAAACATTAGTATGTGAAAGCAGATAATCTAGTTTAAGCCTAAGCCCACCCTTGAGGCCCAGTATCTGCTTTGCAGTGAGACTTTACTATTCTTTTGTTGATGTTTGAATTCACTTGATACTCACAATTACACTAAGTAGAGCGTTCACTCCTTTATACTGAGGAGAAAATTCAGACAATTTTTAATTACAGGTGGCAAAGAATTTGGGCATTTCCAAAGACCTCAACACATTCTTCTTGCAAGTGCCAATAATCTACCATATTTTAAAAGTGCAGCATTCCATTTTAAAGTTATTGATACATTCAGATAAATTTATTTCATTCTTCATTGGCAAAGCGGCAGCATTAACAGCAAAACAGCACTCAAATTCAATAGTACGCAAGCACATCCTCAAAATTAAATATTGATGAGACAGTAAGTAACTAAATGTTAAATACTGACAACACATTTAATAGCAGTTTTAATGATATAAAAAATAAAAGTTCAAGATCTATCTCCTCTATTTAGCAAATGATGCTATATTTCCCTGCTCCTTACTATTGGAATAACAGTGTATGGGTGGCATTTTATATTAAACTTAAAATACTTAATTCTATCCAATGCAAACTCTTTAAGAATGAAAGATTCTGTGATATACTCTTACTACATACTGCTCAGGATTTTAAAAGTGATATAGTACTGGAATAAGAGAGAGCTAGAATTTAATCCAACTGTTAACATGAATTTACTGTATTATTACACTGAATAAATTTGTACGAGTCACACAGCTTCTCTGGTTAACTGTTACACCTGCAAAATGAGGGGAATTTATAATGACTTATCTAATAACCATTCAGGTTTTAAATAATCTATTATCTATCTCTAAGCATATCACTCTTTATTGCTATCTCGATGACAATTTTAACTGATCACATTTACCAGATTAAGGAGTACATATTAAAGGGTATCTTAATTTGGATAACTATAGCAGACTTTGCAAATTAAGGAAAAAAGAGCTATTGAGTGAAATTGAAGGAATTTTGCAAAATAACCTTCCAATTGATGAGAATATACTGTATCTGCACCAAGTGGCAATTAAATACATAACAGCATTTCAGCTGAACTTACAGTCATTTGATTTTCTAAAATAGAGTAAAGCAATAAATTTAATTTTGCTATTGAAACTGTATATATTTTGTACCAATTGCTAAATTTCCACATTCCAAGTCTGAAAAATATAGTATTGTTAAACAGCATAAATCTGCCACATGCCTAAGTAATAGTAATAAAAGTTAATTCTATCTGACATTATGATGTTGTATAGAGTTCTTGCAACCCAAGAGTTTAATTCCACTGGCATGTACAGTCTATGGGTTCCTGGAGAGTGTACATAATTTCAGTACCATTTCCTGAGCAATACAGAGGCACAGAAAAGTTTCGTACGCCATGTTCACGACAACACTTGCAGAATCTTAGGTGACTTTCAATATTGATGTTATATATGGTAGCTGATGGGCATTTGCCGTCACAAGATGCAATATTTATCTGTTAAGAAGTGACAATGAGAAAAAAAGTCTTAAACTTATAAAAGTACTGGTTATTATTTGATTCCACTAAGAAAATCTGATGAAAAGCTTTCTTCCTCATCACTCCAACCCTCAAGCTTCTGAATGTTGCAAGATTGTAAAAAACAATAAATGAAACATCATTCACATAAGTCAAAGGGATGTTTCATGGCAATGCTCAGCATAGCATTCAAAGCATTAAATGTGCACACATAACTCGACATAAATATATACGGAATATGTTAATCACAGTGTAGTTAATCTATTGTAACCTATGTCATATCATGGCTCAAGTATGCTACAGGTCATATTAAAAGGGACAAAGTTAGAAGCAGAACTCTTTGCTGAGTAAAATTGCGTAGTGAAGACAACATGTAGTCAAATACATTTAGATTCAATTTCTATCCCTCTGGATTGCAACCATCATTCAGAACTGCTGATTATGCTAAGAATAATTCATACTTCTTCACAAACAGAATATTGCAACATTAGAATGTAGGAATAATCTCAGTTAAATATTGTAAGTGTTGGCATTTTGTTGGCTTACAAACTTATTCTTTCTGTAACACACATACTTTCTAAAAAGATATGTGCGTTTATGTAGCAAATGACATTTTTCCACTTACAGGGCTTTGGCTCATACAGTCCTGTTTCCTTATGACCGATTTAATGATCACTTTCTGGCATATTCTTTCTTCTCGTTTGCCTGATAAAATATAAAATGTATTTATTCATCAAAGGCCCATGTTAAATTGTTTCTTAAACATATGAATATATTTACAGTTGAAAATTGGTGTATTTATATAAAATATATTCCAGTATTGAAAGATATTTAAAACTTCTCTCTTACATTTTTATGTGCAATATTTATTTTCACCTTCTAAATACATTTTCTTATATTTTCTGGCTTTACACTTATTGATTTCCACTTTATATTTTATTGTCTTAGAACAATTATCATAATCAAAAATCAGAAATATTCCACACATGTAATAATGCTAATATCAACCTGTGTGTGGCATATATGTTTAAAATAATTTTTGGAATGAACCATAAGGTGTGTAAGTAGATATATGCATACATAATTAATGCATAACTACATATATACATCAATTTTAAAACAAAAATTGAGAGATGTAAAACTACATTATCTTAATGGACATTAATATAAAATAATGCAAAATTTTAATACAATCACTTATCAACCATATTGAAGTGTATGGATGAGTCATACTTGATTTTATGGCTCTGAAATGGTCTTTTATAATTTCAAATGAAAACACTTTGTATGCATTCATGATATCTTAATATGTGTCTGTGTGTGTAATGGATTATCACGTGCTATTACATGCAAGCATCTATATTTAATGATGTATGATAGTGGATGTAATCCCTGAATCAAGATGCTTAAACCAAGGTTCTCTCTATTCCAACTTGCTTTGTTACTTTAGGAAAATCACTGAATTATCCTGCTGAGTTTCCTTACTTACAAAAGAGTGAACTTATATCCCAATTTTCAAATACATTTAGCCATGAAATCCTAATTTAAAGCAATCTCAACATGTAAAATAGATAAAGATTAAGCTACTCTGCTTGAAGGAGAGATGGGTAGCTAAGACTGACTGAAGCATTACTGTCCTCAAGGTCACTCATGACTTCCAAATTGCTAAATTTCAAGATCATCTCTCAGTTCTCACCCTATTTGACTTCTCAGCAGCATTTGACCCAGTCCATCACTCTGTCCTCTTTTTTTTTTAAATTTTATTATTATTATACTTTAAGTTTTAGGGTACATGTCCACAACACACTCTTTAATGCACCTTCCATACTTGGCTTCCTGAGCTCACCTGCTTTGGTTTTCATCCTATCTCACTCATGGCTCCTCCTCAGTCTCCTATGCTGGTTCTATCTCTTTTCACTGACCTCCTGCTCATGGTGTGACTCGAGGCTCAGTGCTGTTGGTTGAGTGCAGGCTGTTCTGCCCCTTATGGTGCTTTCACTCAGTGATTATTTCCTTAGCCCTTCCATTCTTACGTAAGTTCAAGAATAAAGAATAGTCAAGGAAAAAAATCATCTTTACCATTACCTATAAGATGCCTCACCCCCTTCTTTCTATCACCTTCCTCCTCTCACTTTCTCTGCAATAGCCACATTTTGCTATTTCCTCCACTGTGAACACTCTTCACCATCTGGGTGGCTTCCCAAGGACATTCAGTCTCTACTCAAATGACGCCTCATCACCAAGGCATTTTCTAAGCCCCCGCTTAAGTTAGCAACCCAGCTCCTCTCATTCTCCATTCCTTTTATTCTACATTATTTTTCTTTATACCGCCCATCACTAAATGACATATTAGAATATATTTATGGGTTCGGTGTTTCTTCCCCTTCTTGATAATGAGCACATTCCGTGCAGATATTGCTTCATTCACTATTATGGTCCCAGTGGCTAAAAAGATGTTTGTCATGTAGGCACCCAGTAAAAACCCAACGAGTTAATTCATTCAGTAAATGAAACCAGGGCGGCATTAATTTATCGTTAGCTGAGTTTGTTTGTACCAAGAGTCATTTCTAATTCATTCCTCAAAAACTTTATTGTAACAGATTTTATTCAACACAGAGCCTGTGATAGTATCCAACCTCCACAATCTCTTCAACACAGCCTGGTCTTCAGAAAGCAAAGGCAGCAGGAAAGGGTTTTCTAATATGCCAGCAGAAACTACATTACGAGTCCTTTCACGTCAGATGAGAGAAACTGAAGTGGCTTGTTATTATTCTGCAACTTCAAAGAACTTAGCAGAGTTGAAAGATCCTCGGCCCAGATACTGGACAGGCCTAAATTTATTATTTACTACTATGATCAGCTTCTCTCTGAACCTTCTATTTCTCATCTGTAGGGAAACCATACCTGCCTCTCAGAACTGTTGTGAGGATTAGATGTGGTCCTGTCAGCAATGTGCTTAATAGAGTGTCAGTGTGTGGCAGGCAATAGTGGTCATTCATATGATTAGTCACAGAGATATTCCCCTGTCTGCCCTGAGACAACATAACTGTACTCACTTCTCTAATAATTAACATGAGGATACAGAAGCCAGGGCCTTAACATTGCCATGTGACTCTATTCCTGCATCTCATACCTAAGGAAGAGTCCAGACTCTGAAGAAGAAGATAGAAAAAAAGTGAAATCTTAAATTTCCTCATATTCTAAAGATAAATTTCATTCCTTGAGTCCCTGATACAATGACTATTTGATTCATATTAGTTTATATTTGATTTAGAGAATTCTGAATGAAAACATGCTTATTTCTAATGAACAGTATGTTTTTAATCAGTGTGTATCTAATTAAAGCCTTAGTAATTAAAAATATAGAGGTGATATTATACTATCCCTAAAAGTCTTTGCAATATAATTATCATGGGTTGAATTGTGTCTTTGAAAATGCCTGTGTATCGTAGAATGTGATCTTATTTGGACACAAGATCTTTGCAGGGATATGAGCAAAAATGAGATCATTAGGAGGTGCTAATTCAATATTACTGGTGTTCATGTAAAAAGGGGAAATCTAGAGTTAGACACACATACAGGAAAAACAACATGTGAGCATGAAGATGGCCATCTTCGTGCCAAGGAAAGAGGTTTGGAGCAGATCTCTCTCTCATAATACCTCCAAGGAATGAGGCCTGCTGACATCTTGGTTTTGGAGTTCTAATCTCCATAAATTTCTATTTCCAACCACTTTTTGGTTGTTACAGCAGCCCTGCAAACTAATATAGTAACAAGTTAGATGTCAGGCCATCCTATGTTGGACTTTTTTGCTTGTTGTCAGTGTGTATGTGTGCACTGAGTTTGGCTTTTTAGACATTATGTAAATAAAAATTCAGTCATTCTAGCCCTGCCACTTCAGCAGAGCTCATCATTCAGCCTCTGCCCTCTCCTTAAACTTGTCCTTGCAATGTTCCAGAATACCATGAAGAGTTAAGAAGCAGGACGTGAAATCAGGCCCACAGTAGATTCCTAGCATTATCACTTATAAGAGGTATGACTTGGACAAATTATTTAACCCCCCTAAGTGGAAAATCAAGCTAATGTCAGAACCCATTTCATTGGATTTTGGGGGTAATAAATTATAATATATTACATATTATATATTGTATATAGATAGTATATATTATATAGTATTTGTATTAATATTTTAGTACATCCTAATATTCTGTTCAATATGACTCTACATATCTAAAAATATAAGACTACTCTTACATATTTATGGGATTTAGTCTTTCATGAAAGAAATTCAGAAATCTTCCTCAAGATGCATGTCAGTCAGTTCATACCTAAGAATCTGGCCCTATACCGCAGTTTTTTTTTTTTTTTGGAGACAGAGTCTAGCTCTGTCACCAGGCTGGAGTGCAGTGGCATGATCTTCGCTCACTGTAACCTCCGCCTCTCAGGTTCAAGTGATTCTCCTGCCTCAGCCTCCCAAGTATCTGGGAGCACAGGCACATGCTGCCATGTCCAGCTAATTTTTGTATTTTTAGTAGAGACGGGGTTTCACCATGTTGGCCAGGATGGTCTCGATCTTCTGACCTTGTGATCCACCCACCTTGGCCTCCCAAAGTGCTGTGATTACAGCATGGTATTATTAAATTGAACTTTGTTGTGCCCCTTTCCTAAAAGCTTCTCTAAATTTTAAAATTACTGTCTATGCCAATTTTCTCAAAATTTCTATTTTTATATTGAGATAAATTCATAAACACTTTAAAAAGAAAAAATAAATGTGGTTTCATGGATAACCCTCTATTCTATTTCAGTTCTTAAAATTTTTCAAAATTAGTATGAAATAGTAATCCCAGCACTTTGGGAGGCCGAAGTGGGCAGATCACTTGAGGCCAGGAGTTTGAGGCCAACCTGGCCAACACTGAAACCCCATCTCTACTAAAAATATAAAAATTAGCCGGGCGTGATGGCTCATGCCTGTAATCCCAGCTACTCAGGAGGCTGAGGCATGAGAATTGCTTGGACCCAGCAGGCAGAGGTTGCAGTGAGCTAAGATCATGCCACTACACTCCAGCCTGGGCAATAGAGCAAAACTCCGTCGCATTAAAAAAAAAAAAAATTACTATGAAATAAATCTTATAATCCAAGCTAATAAAAAATATATTGCATTCAGATAGCTTTACTTATGAAAATAATTATGAGAACTTTTATGAAAAGGATATAAATATTATTTACTAAAATATTATCCAAATTTATTGTACAAAACTATACACTTATTCAAATAGGTTTGAAAAATACTGCACCCCATATGTTGTTTTTGGAGTCACAATGCCATTCTAACTGTAATCTACTTGTTTAAACTCAGCATGGTTCAAACAAATATGATCACAAGACACTTTTAAATTTTAAATATACTGAAATCTTATGAAATATCTTTTGTAATATGCCACAATAAAAAAATTAATATTTAAATTAAAATTAATCTAAATGAAAACACTTTCTTTACACTCCAGAAGTTAAAGACTAATTTACAAAATTATTAAGCATATGATACAAAAACCTTTTAGTTAAAGACTAAATTACAAAATTATTAACCATATGATACAAAAAACATATGATACAAAAACACTTTATAAAATTTGTTTCTCTCTTTGCATCACAGGAATTGAATTTTGTGAGAAAAACCGTAATCACTATGAGCAATTAAAACTAATCTATCAAGTAAATGTATGGAATATGCTCTCACTTACAGATCTTGCAACAGCCTTCATTATAAAGCTTCACAATCCCTTCATTCTAGAAAGAGAAAAAAGGAATAAAGTCAAAGAATATGGTGTTCTTCCATGTTCTCTTATACTAGAAAAAGAAAACTAACTCTTCTAAAACTTTTATCAAATATTACAAAGCCTTTATAGAAAAATAATTGGAATTTAACTATTACTAAAAAGAATTTGTTTTTAAAATCCGGAGTAGATATTTTGTTTAAAATTACATTATTTATACATTGGTACTATGGAAAAGAGTGTAAAAGGATTATTCTACTTAAAAGGACACTTTAAATGCCACAAAATATTTTTACTAAAACAAAATAATAACAGCTATTCTAAATAATGACCATTATATATTTTCAACTCCTTGAAATAACCTAAACTACTTCCATTTGACTTGAGTTTCTGAATATAACTGAATGTTAAAATTGTACATCTTTTTCTTTGATAGTTTTTATGAAAAAATATTTCCTTCCTTGGAAGGACTCTTGTCTAAGACTAAATTTTTAAGAGAATTACTAATTGCTTTAGCAACCTACTAACTGCAACTGAAATAAGAGAATGATTTACTCTTTAAATATTAGTCTGTGAAACAAGATGATGCCCAAGTTTTTTCCAGAGCTGAAATTCTATGACTTTAGTACATGTTATATCTAGCTAGCCAGCCAGCTGTCATCATTGAAAAGGTACATCCTGAAAAAAAATAAATGAGACTAGACTGTACTATTTCTCTACACAAGAGAACAAAGCTTAGTTTTCATTAGGAATTATTATTGTCTAAATAAATAAAGCTACAAAAATCTTGCAAAATAAAAATTATATCGTGTTCATAAATCTACTTTTCCAGTAATCTCTTCTCTGAGAGAATAGGGAAATTGATATAGCAAAACTTAATAATAAGCAATCCTGTGACTTGTACTAAATTTTTCAGTGACCTGTAACCAGAAAAGCTAGGGCAAATGTCATGCAGGCCAGCACACATTAAAGTTGAATGACATCAAAAATCTCACTGTTTGTTTAAGAAAGAAAATTGGCCAAGCTCTGATTCCTTCGCTTATTAATCCATATTAAAGGGAAGGCCAAGTCTGCTGACCAAATGATTTTTCTATAATCTTTGGATCTATAGGTAAAAACCCAACGATTGCAAAGTATCTATTCAAAGACAGAATTACCTGGAACACCATATATAACTCAAAATTTCAAACGGGAAAAATAGAATAGAGCTTTTATTCATTCATGGAAATAACACATTCACCATTATGTATAAGCCACAATGAAAGTATGACCTTAAAAAATATTAACGTATATTTTCTAAATTATATAATACTAAATTTTCTTAGATACAACAAAGTACGAACCATTTTGCATTCAGTCTCATTAAAAGGGGGACAGACCATAGTGTAGTTCAGAATTATTGCTCCTTCATCAGTTTTAACACATTCATATGTGGTGCAATTGTAGTGCCAGGTACTCCCTACCTAAAAATCAAAAAGGAAGTTACTATTTAGCATATTAAAATACACTGTATTTATTAAGTACAATATTACTCTATTGAATAAAAGGTTAAATCAAGATGCAGAGGCTTCTTGTGACACAAAATGTTCCATCTGACAATGACCCTAAATTTATCTAAAATGATTAAAAATACATACACGTGTATAGTGTATACTTATCTAAAATGATAAAAATACATATACATGTATGGTGTGTTTGTATATGCTAGGTTTCATACTAGAACTGAGAGGTAAATGTGAAATAAAACAACAGAGAGAGAAGCAGCAAATAGGTTATCTGTTTCTACTACAAAATTATCTAATTTAACCAAGTGTCAAAGGTCTTGCTCTAATATTTCCTCACTAATTATAAAACAACAAATCATATTACTTAGATACCTCCTTCCTTGAGATGTGTTTATTCTTCCTTCTACTCCCTTATCGCCAAAAAGTTTAAAGAAATATTTAAATAAAAGTGTTTATTGGCTTGTAATTCTAATTGTGTATACCCTATATTATTTTAAAATTTATCCCTATTCTTTCAAGAAATATTTAAATATAATAACCGTTTCATTCCTGATTTCAGAATTTATATTTAAAAGTAAAGTCAGCTGAAATAATTGTTAATCTATATTTTTATTTTATAACTCACATTTAAAAAATAAAAGTAGTTAATGTCAGCATTACTTCACTTAGGCAAAAAGGAAAATTCATAAAAGAGATGGAAAATTCATCTCTTTTTCATTTTATTCTACTTTATTTTAAGAAGGCTGGCCATGGTGTGGGGCATGTTGTTCTAGGCCTTCTCAATTTCTCATAGATTTCACTTTAAATTAATTGAGGCCATTCTCTTAATAAATTTGTACATCAGCCCAGGCTGCAAGCTATGGTGCAGAAGGCTACATTTTTGAATCTCAAGTTACTTTTCGTGCTGCTGGACAAATGGACTTAATTCTGTGCAAGCAAACACTTTGTATCATAAGGCTTTTTATTGCCACTCTATCCTTAATACTACTCATGATTCAGACATCTACCCCTGTTCTGAATCAGGATGTTGACACTTTATGGTTATTTTCAGATGAACAGTAACTGCTACACTCTTAAAAGCACTTAAAGAAAGTGTAAGCATGTCCTAAATAGTCAACCATTTAACCTGGTAAAACACAGGCTTTTCTGTTTAATCAAGTATTAGGCCAATCTATAGATATAATCTTAAAGGATTTTCAGCAGTAATGAAGACAGTTTGGGAAAGGAGAAGGCACTTTAAAGACATGAAACCTTACATTACATGCTCTTAGATATTTTTAAACATAATAAGCTCATTGGATTCTGGTATTTTTCCCTTTGCATTTAAAAAAATATGTGTTTCTAATTTGTTTGCATATTTAATTATGTCAAAACTGAGAAATTCATGAGTTAAATTTATAAATGTCATTTGCAACCAAATGAAGTATTTATTTTTGAAAAGAATGGGTGAAGGAACCAATACTGATTTGTACATAATAAAAATATATGTGTGTATTACACATATATATATATATATATTTTTTTCCTCCTTCACACTACTTTCTCACCATATCAAGTGTATTTTTGTACTTTATATATAGGTTAGAAAAATGTCAATTGTCTATTTCAAGGAATTCTATCTCTGTGATAGATTATATTTATGCTAATCTGTTGATACCTCTGTTAATTTGCTTTAAGAGATAGAATTATATTTTTGTAAGTTGCAAAAAAAAAAATAATAGTAATAGTCAAACTTTGGCTTGAAGATTCCTTACAGATCAGTAAAGAATTCTGATGAACCTGACTACTTTCTTGTCTCTAGATTCTAATTTTATGTGTAGCTTAAGGTCTTCTATGAACCTCAATTAGAAAAGATCTGTAAATATTCAAATTCAAGAAACAGTAATATCTAATTTATCTGAAATCAAAAATCAGCTGTCACATAAAAATATTAATTGTTCCTTTCTTTCACAATCAGCATTTCCCAAAGCCTATTTCTTACATCTAGAAAAAAGGAGTGATCTATGATAAGTTTGAGTCACAAGTTAAGCATTTTTCTTTACAACATAAATTATCAGATACTTTAAAATGTAATAAATGTAACTGTGTCTTGTGTGCTGTAGGTGTACTGTGTTTATTGTATGCAGTGCAGTGTGTGTGGGGGGCACATTTTCCAAACTTTGACTCAAGAACTCCTCCTTCAGAAAACAGCACAGAGCATTACTCTCCATGAAACATACCGCATATACAACTGATGTTCCATTTTCCATATGAAATTTGCAGGATACATTTTTGCAGGTACCACAACAATCATAATCACTTGGGGATGGAGTATATACCTGGTGCTGCATATAATGATATTAGATTAGTGACACCATATCAATATTTTTAATGAATTACTTCTGGAGAGTTATTTCTTCCAAACATAACTACAAGCTCTCTCCAGACAACTGTAAGAATTTCTAAGGTTGAATATTAGAAGCTTCCAATAATAATTGACTTTATATGGTTATATTAGAAGTGAGATAGAGGTTAACCTTTACTTCTAACAGCCAAATTCATCAAGCAGGTGTAACAACCTCAGGTAAGGCAACCTGGTAAGCTGTAGATAATAAGACTCCTGAAGTTCAAGGTTATGCACAGGAAAGTGAAAGTCTATGTTTTATAGATATATTACAAAATAGTAGACTATTGAAGAACTATATAATATATTTTTTAACTAATGGAGTATTCACCATTTCAAATTCTATAACTCTGCCATTTTTGAATGCATTAACTCTTACCAGAATAAATTACAAGGAATACTTACAACATCACATTTCTTTGAACAATTCACCAGTGTAAAATTCAGAGTGTGAAAGCCTGTATGGTTATCTTTTTCTTCCAGACACTCTATAGTATAACAAAAGTCTTCTTCCAAATACTTTATCATGGATTGTCCAGGATTCAATACTGATACTTCTTGAAATACACACACATCATCCTTTTCTAAGAACAGAGAACACAGTCAATAAGAAAATATACTGTTGAGTTTTGTACTCATCCATCATTGGAACTTATATTTCAGTCTACGTTTTCATTGTGATGTGCCAATTTTTCAAAACTAATGAAGATCTTCATATTTACGTATTTTCAATAACCCAATATTTACTTAAAAATGTAGTGCACTATTCCTTAACATAAAATAAAAATTTATGTATAAAATCAACTGCTGTTTAATGATTGAACTTCCTCCAAAAGCTATATTTTATAGCAAGTTTGGAATATGAGCTCTTGGCCAGGCACAGTGGCTCCCAGTACTTTGTGAGGCCAAGGCGAGAGGATTGCTAGAGACCAGAAGTTTGAGACCAGCCTGGGAAACATAGGAAGATCCCATTTCCAAAAAAAGAAAAAAAAAAAAAAAAAAAAGCTGGGTGTGGTGGTGCACGTCTGTAGTACAAGCTACTCAGGCAGTTAAGGTGGAAGGATTGCTTGAGCCCAGAAGTTTGAGGCTGCAGTGGGCTAGGACGGGGCCACTATATTCCGGCCTGGGTAACAGAGCAACTCTGTCTTAATAAAAATACATTAATAATAATAATACTAATATAATGGGCATAACTTCATACTTTTTAGATGTCTGTATTTTTAAATTAAATGTAGACAAATTAAAAAGAGCCTAACGCCAACTTTAAAATTCTCTGAGGCCTCTGAAAAAATATTTATATTTCTGTTCTGTTATTCAGTTCTCAGAACATTTAGAGATATTACAAAAGAAGAAATTGAAACATAATAACACATTTTTATACTCAAATATTGGCAAATGGCTTAAAATGTATGTGTCTCAAAAATGAGATTTTTAACTGATTAATAGTGAAAAACAGATACTAATGATATTTATTTATAATTTAAAAGTTACAAAAGACATAGTTACCACAGAGATACTGTATGCATCCACAATCACTCTGGAAGTTATGGTCTATTGCAGTAAATTCTCCCTATTGAAAATATACTACTATTACTTATCATTTAGCTTATTATTATATTACATATATATAAAACAATTTATATATATATATACACACACACACAAAACATACTCAGTGATAACGTCTAATAAGCCCCTTATCACACAGCCAGACACTTTAAAATCACATTGTTTGATTCTGAGCTTCTGTAGGGCAACCAAAGACAACATTTGCCAACCTTAGGAACTTTGCTTCATGGAAATGTTCTTGATCTGCTCTACCAAGGCAGCCTAGGGTTCTGATGTCTGCATCTGCACAAGGCTGCTATAGTATATACATCAGCAACACAATGAGTATAGTATAGTGGTTAACAGCACAGTCTTAGGAATGGAACTGCCTTTGCACCAATCCTGGCTCCATAACTTACTAACTTTTTGATTTAGGACACATTACCTAATCAATCTGCTCCTCATTTCCCTCATCTGCAATATGAGGATAATAATACTGCCTGCCTCTTAGGATTGTTGAGAGAAATAAATGGATCAATATATGTAAAGAGTTTAGAATAGGTCTGACACACAGAAAGTGCTATAGAGCATTTTGCTATTAGCACATTGCTACTATGACAGATGCTCAAACTTTGCCCTATCAGGACTGACAGACATTCTTCCCACCAAATACAGGACCAGGCTTAAAGTTTCAAGAATTGTATTTAAAGCATCGACTTTTCCTGGATGCATTTAATTTTCATATGACATCAGTAATAAAATGAATTTTATTCTTGACACAAATAAATGATTCCAATACATTCACATAAAAGGCATTTTTCCTCATAAGCTAATAATGTCTTGCTTTTTATAGTGCCTTGTAAGTTGTAAAGTAGTTTTATGGACATTAAATCATTTGATATTTTAGGACTTTAGTCATTAGACAATTCCAATAGGACTGGAAATAAATGTTAGAATAATGGAGTTAAAAATAATAATAAATCGAATTCTTCCAGTGCATGACTACTCCAAAGACTTTAAAAAGATGGTATTAGGCTCACACTAACTCTTTTAGGTAACATACGTACCTGTTTTTTAATAGTTAAAGCCATAACGTTAACTCTGTTTCCTAGAGCTTAGGCTTAAATCTTCTATCCTTCTCTTCTATGCTCATTTCCTTTCAGATCTTATCTACATATTCAATTATACTTTTATTCTAAGTTGCCAGTTTGACCAAAAGGAAATACCTCTTTAATTGCTCTATCAATCCTAAACATTTACCTGAAAAAAAAATGGTAATTTTTACTCCCAAATGAACATCCCTCTCTTGTAAAGTCTGCAGCAAAATCACTTTAGGCTGCTTCCACTTTGGGCTATTATAAAGAGTGCTGCTATGAACATTCAAGTGTAAGTTTTTATGTGGACATATGTTTTCATTTCTCATCAGTACATATTTAGGAGTGAAATTATTGTGTTATATGATAACTCCATGTTTACCTTTCTGAGTAATAGCCAAGGTGTTTTCCAAAGCAGCTGCACCATTTTACACTGCCACCAGTAGTGTATAAGGGTTTCCATTTCTCCACAGCCTTGTAAATGTGTTATTTTTTGTCTTTTTAGTGAGTTAATGTAATGGGTTAATATACATGGAGGGTTATTTATATTCGGGCAAGATGTGAAGTGGTATCTCACTATAGTTCTGATTTGTATTTAAATGATACTTAACGATGTTAAGCATCTTCTCATGTACTGTTGATCATCTTGGATAAATGTCCAAGATAAATATCCAAATGTTGACACTTGGATAAATGTCAAGGTATATCCATACAATGGAATATTATTAACAACAAAAGGAATGAAGTAGTGACACATGTAGCAACATGGATTAACCTTGAAAATATTATGCTAAGTAAAAAGAGCCAGACACAAAAGACCATATATTATACAATTCTCTTTATAGGAAATACAAAGAGCAGAAATATACGGAGAGACAGAAAGTAGAGTAGAGATTTCTGAGGGCTGGAGAGTTTGGAGAGAAATGAGGAATGACTGCTGTAGGTACAGGGTTTCTTTTTGGATTGATGAAATTCTTCTAAAATTGATTGTGTTGATGGTGGTGCAACTCAGTGAATGTACTAAAAGCCATTGAACTGTACACTTTAAATGGATGTATTGTATGTTATGTGAATTTATTTCGATAAAGTTATTATTTTAAAAAATTGCAAAGGCCTAACATACACTTTTCAGGTTGAAACACATTTGTCTATGTGAACAAACCAACGTGATATTTTTAAAATCACCTTAGTCACTGAAACAAACATTAGCCATTATTCAGAGTGAGTACTCAGGAACAATGAGTCAGATAAATGCTTGTGTAAAGCCATGAATGTTAAAACTAAATCATCATGGATGGAGGGTTATGTATATTTGGGTAACATGTTCAAGGATATTAAAGCTACTAGTTATGTTCTGTGTGTCTAGTACAATGCTAATAATATAAAAATCATTTTAAAATGCTTGGAATAGTGAATGTCAAAATATGATTCATAATTAATATTCAGACATTGAGGGTTGAGTTGGAAATAAGCTAGATGGTCCAGCATCTAGCACAAATGCTGGGGAGGGAAAACACAAGAAGAGAGAAAGTAGAGACTGGTAGAAATCCACTAGGAAAAAAAAAGAAACAGAATTAAGGTCACAACCAGACCAAGGTTAATGAATGAACATAGAGACTGCTACCCCAAAAAGCTTCAAAGGGTCTAGAACACAGGAAGTATAAAATCCCATAGGAGGAAAGGCTAGGTTTTTCTTGTTACATTGGAAGTTATTGAAATGACTCAAGATGCTATTTTGCCTTTTCCAGGCCAAAAAAACACAAAAGGAGCTGAGAATGAAGCTGGTTACAACTCAAATACCAGGACCTCTACTCTCGGCTGCTCCACTGGCCATTGTAATGTTTGTCCAAGGACCTAGTAATCTTGGACTGTTGGTGTGCAAGACTTGAAACCTTAAAGTTTTTAAATCAATCTCTCTCTCTCTCTCTTTCTCTCTCTTCCCTCTCCCCCACCCCCAACACATTTGTTCAACTTGTTACAAAAGGCCAAAGTCTTTCATTTTGCCCTCCTAAATTCACACCAACCTCACGATACTGAAGATGTTCATTCGTAAATGGCTATACCAGTCTCTTTGCTGATCTCCTGCCCTCTAATGTTTTAGTGCTCATATCCTGCTATGCACAAATAGAAACATCTCCCTCAAACACCATTTTCATCATGATTTTCATCCTATACAGGACTCTCCATCTCCTATCATATAAAATTTGCATGGAGCTCCTCAGGGTAGGACTGTGTTTTTTCAAGTGTCTGGCATGATGACTGCCCATAACTGATCTTCAACAAATGTTGGTTGAATAAATGAAAATAATAATTGAATAAATAAAATCTGAATTCCTCAGCCTTGCCTTTAAAGCCCTCTTGGCTAGGTGCAGTGGCTCACACCTGTAATGCTAGCACTTTGGGAGGCCAAGGCGGGAGAATCACTTGAGCCCAGGAGTTCAATGATGCTATGATTGTGCCACTGCATTTCAGTCTAAGCAACAGAGCCAGACTCTGTCTCTAGAAAATAAAAATAAAAAATAAAACCCTTCCCAAATATATCAATTTGTAAAGATTTTTATATCTCATTCTTCCTTCAGTTAGCTCTTTCTCTAGGTGAGAGAGAGGGTGTTATGGTTATTATTTTTCTGCATACATCTATTACCTCATACCTTTGTGAATTTACTTCTGTTTCTATTAGCCCCTGTCTGAAATAGTTCAACTGCTTTCATCCATTATTTTTAACCTATCACATTCTTCCAAGATTTTCTTGATGGTTGCCATCTCTGGAAACTTCTTCATAATGATTTCTATAATGTGATTAACATTCTGAGCATCATGTTTAATTCATAATCAAATATAACAAAATAATTTAAGAAATTAAGTTTTAATGTTCTCTACAAATTTTATTGCTAAGATAGCTATACTACTCAAATTGCTCTACAGATTCAGTGCAACCTTGTCAAAATTCTGGTGACATTTTTTACAGAAATAGATAAAACAATCCTCACATTTGCTTGAAACCACAAAAGACACCAAGTAGCCAAAGCAATCTTGAGCAAAAAGAACACAGCTGGCAGCATCATGTTACCTCACCTCAAAATGTACTACAAGGCTACAGTAATCAAAACAGCATGGTACCAGCGTAAAAACAGACACATAGACCAATAAAACGAATAGAGAATCCAGAAATCAATCCATACATTATGGCCAATTAATTTTTGACAAAGTTAGCAAGAACAAACAATAGGAAAAGGATAGTCTATTCAATAAATGATGTTGGAACAATTGCATGTCCACATGCAGACAAATTACATTAGACCCTTATCTCACACAACATACAAAAATTACCTCCAAGGGGATTAAAGACTTAACTGTAATGCTTGAAACAATAAAAACCACTAGAAGAAAATATAAAGGAAAAGCTCCAGGATATTGGTCTCAGCAATGATTTTTTTGGCTGTGAACCCAAATGCAGAGACAACAAAAGAAAAATAGACAAATGGGAGCATAGCAAGCTAAAAAGCTTCTGCACAGCAAAGGAAACAATCAACAGAGTGAAGAGACAACCTACAGAGTGAGAGAATGTATTTTCAAACTATACATCAAATAATGGGTTAATATCCAAAATATATAAAGAACTCAAACAACTCAATATCAAGAAAAACAAATAAGCTGATTTTTAACATGGGCAAAGGGCCTGAATAGGCATTTTACAAAAGAAAACATATAAATGGCCAAGAAGTATATTTTTAAATGCTTAATATTAGTAATCAGGGAAATGCAAATTAAATCCATAATGAAATATCACCTCATACCTGTTAGAATGGTCATTATCAAGAAGACAAAAGATAGCAAGTGTTTGTGAAGATGCAGAAAAAGAAACCCTGCACGCTGTTGGTGGGAATGTAAATTAGCATAGTCATTATGAAAAACAGTATATACGTTCCTCAAAAAATTAAAAATAGAATTACTATATGATCCAGCAATTCCACTACTGGGTATATATCCAAAGGAAATAAAATCACTATATTGTAGAGATATCTGCACTCCCATGTTTAATGCAGCACTACTCACAATGGCCAAGATATGGAATCAATCCAAGTGTCCACCAAAGGATGAATGGGTAAAGAAAATGTGGTATGTATACACAATGCAATACCATACAGCCTTGAAAAAGAAGAACGTTCTATCATTTGAGACAACATGGATGAACCTGGAGGACGTTATGTTAAATGAAATAAGCCAAGCCCAGAAAGACAAATACCACATGATCTTATTTATATGTAGAATCTAAAAAAGTTGAATTCACAGAAGGTAGGGAGTATAATGGTGGTTACCAGGGCTGAGGATAGGGGAGTAGAGTTTGAGGACATGTTGGCCAAAGAATGCAAAATTTCAGTTAGATAGGAGAAATAAGTTCAAGAGATCTTTTGTAAAACGTAATGATAATCATTAGTAACAATGTATTGTATTTTTAAAAATTGTTAAAGAGAATAGATCCTGTGTTCTCATCACAAAAATATGAAGTTGTGAGGTAATGCATGTGTTAATTAACTCAATTTAGCTATTCCATAATGTATACATATTTTAAATTAACATGTTGTACATAATAAATATATACAATATTTGTCCATTTTAAAAATAAATAAATAAAAAATAAAATTAAACACAAAGATTGTATAATGCTTCTAGTTTGCCTTTAGAAAACCTATGTGTCCCGGCCAGGCATGGTAGCTCATGCCTGTAATCCCAGCATTTTGGGAGTCCAAGGCGGGCAGATCACGACGTAAGGAGATTGAAACCATCCTGGCCAACATGGTGAAACCCCGTCTCTACTAAAATACAAAAAATGAGCTGGGCATGGTGGCACAGGCCTGTAGTCCCAGCTACTCAGGAGGCTGAGGCAGGGGAATCACTTGAAGCTGGGAGGCAGAGGTTGCAGTGAGCAGAGATCGCACCACTGCACTCCAGCCTGGTGACAGAGCAAGACAAGAAAGAAAGGAGAGTGAGAGGGAGAGAGGGAGAGTGAGAGGGAGAGAGGGAGAGAGACGGGAGAGAGGGAGACAGAGGAGAGAGAGGGAAAGAGTGAGAGGTCGGGAGGGAGACAGAGGGGGAGAGAGGGGGAGAGTAGGGGAGAGTGGGGGAGAGAGGGGAGTGAGAGGGAGAGAGAGAGAGAAACAAACCAACCTATGTGTCCCAGAAAAAAGACAGAAAGTAGAAAAGGACTAGGTCAGACTTGTAAAGGGAAAAAAGATTAAGAAATTTAAGTTTTAATGTGTCAAAAAAAACTAATACTTATAACTAATACTGATTGAGCCCTTCCTATATGTCAGACACTAAGCATTTAAATTATATTAATTTATTTACTGCCTAAGTGAGCCACAGCTAGAGAAAGGTAGAAACAAGGCAGTCTCACATTCTCTTTCGTTCTTGTTTCAAGTTGTGCCTTGGCTACATTTTCTAAGGGAAATAAAGAGTTAAGGCAAAGTAGAAAGAATAAGGAATACACAAACATACACACACAAAAAGCAATCCTTGGTTAGAATCCTGAAAATCTTAGTCAATAATTTATTCCCTTAGACCTCATCTTTCTCACTTATAAAATGAGCTAAAGTGCTGACTTGGTAAAGATTCAATAAGATAGTATACTGAATATGTTACGTAACTGTGAAGGACTAGAGAAATACATGGCATCATAATTCTACTTTTGTGCAGATGTATATACAGTGTACACACAAAATAATCAAATGAGAGAATTATTATGAAAGTTATTTGTAAAGTTTAAACATTCTCTGTAAGCCATAGATGAAAGCATCATTAAAGCAAATGTTGGATTAATGCTTTTTAAATAAAACAGTGTCATCCCAGGAAGAGTTCTTTTACTTTAAAAAGTACCTCATTCATTTTTCGTAATATAGCTTTGAACTGGAGATTCTGAATGAATTCTCTAAGTGTACACATTGTTTGAGAAGGAAAAGAAAAGTAAAATGTCTTTGTGAAATAAAATGTGTCTTTTCTAATAAATAGCGCCAGGAATATATTGTCTTTCTCAAGCGTTATTGGCATATCATGAAGATAAATAGTTAAAGAAAACAAAGACTTGTAAAGCACCATGGGATACATTTAAGGATTAAATAAGTGACATCAGAGTTATCCTAGTTATTTCTAAAAATTAAATATTTGAAATTTCTATAATGTTTACATGTTCACAGATAACGCTTAAGAAGAAACAGGCTGTTCCATGTTTATATCCCCTTCTCCTCTACAACAGAGGCATTATTAGCTCACTTTCTTAAAGAATCATTAGCAACACCACTCAATATTAAGACAATTTTTTTCAATATTTTGCTTCATTTTAATACAGAGAACTGAAGTAGATACAAGACTAGCAGATTCTATCAGCAGTTAAAAAATAATGTATTGTACTTTCCTCTCTCAACTAAGATATAACTTATTGACTATTTCCTAATATCAGAGCACATTATTTTAATCTACTTTCGTACAATTTAATGTGGGTAATTTTATTAACTCTAAGAAGAATTTAGAAATGAGAAACATAAAGGAAGAATAAACAGATTTAAATAAATATGACAAGTCAGTCAAAATATGTGTTCTTACCACTTCACAAGATGGCATAACAAGGTTTTCACAGTTACATTCTAAAAGGCAAAAATCAACATATTTACATTGATCAAAATAATTAACTTATTATAATGAAATCTTAAAATATGAAAATTAGTTACCACAGTGCCATGTTGGGCAACATTGACCAGATACATTTTCTTTCACAAGATTCATATCTTCTGCACAGTTGAGTAATGGCATAGGACAAAGGTTTGGCTCACATACTAAAAAGAAAAATTACATGGGTAAAGATGAATTTTATAGAATTGCCATTTCTCATTACCTACCATTTAGTTCACTGCCATTACAATAATGCATGGATTCATATTTCCCAAGTGCTACCTCTCCCACCACCAGATTGCCATGTGTTGGTGAAGATAAAACAATTGACATATAAACAGGTACAAAAAGAGTACTGGTGCTAGGATAGCTCATCAAGTAAAAAACTTTGAAAAAGGGTCTGATGTAACAGCCAACTAAGATGCACTGGGCTTCTTAAACATTGGACACATCTAAATATTTTAGAATAGTTAATATACACTTACCACAGTAATACTGAGGACAACAGAAGTGTGTGCTATTAAGATCTACTGTGAGAAATTCTCCATCATGACACAGTGGAACACGTTTGGTGCAAGATTCACAAACTAAGGTAAAACAAGAAGCCAAAAATCACAGCTGAGCTAAAAACCATGAATTATAATATGAGTTTAAATTACCATACATAAATCAAATCAATTTTGTTTAAGAAAATAGTAAAAGAAACATAAGGTATATTTCCTTATTTGGCCATAAAAACAATAATACTGTCTGAGTATATTGCCTTATGCTTTGCAAGCACAGTGACACATAGAACACCATCTTACCAGAAAGGCAAAACATTCAGATTTCCTAGGTAATTTGTTCTCATTAGAATCAAAATGTCACTTGTTTATTTATTATATTTATGTTTTCTTAGTTCACTATCATTGGTTACTCTCATTTAGGGATGAAAATGTAGTAGGCATTTGTTCTTTTGGGCTGTTTCAGCATGCTCTCCCACCTTTGATAACTACTCTCTGAATGACCTTGAGGAAATGCACCACCCACACCTTTTTGAGTGACTATCTTTAAAGGTGTCTCACATCACCAGGCCACTCTGCATAGGAGTAATCAGAATCCCTTTGGATGGAATTTGAGTCATATATAGAGACACATCAACTGAAGAAAAAAATAAAGTTGGCTCAATCATTAGTGACTTCTACTTAGAGCAGCTGGTTTCTCTCCTTCCTGGGGCTTGACTGTTCTGCTTCATTTTGATCCTACTTCCCCGGATTCTTCCAATAACGGGTTGTGCTAAAGGTAGCCAGAATCAATCAGTTTTGCCACTTGCAGTCAATGAATCTTAACTCATGCAAAGAAATTGTTTTGATTACTTCTGAAACCTACATTAATCACCAAGCAATCTTGGATATAATGATTCATTTGAAAAAAAAATAGAGAATTCCTTATATTTCAATGTTCAGTTCACCAGGCAGAATATTTAGCTCCGGTCATTTTCCAGTCACCCTTTGTTTCTGCCATTCTTTTTTGAGATCATGATACCTCAAACATGATATATAGGACATGAAGTTTTAAAGATGTCCTATAAAGTCTTAGCAGAGCCCATTATTCAAGCTGGTTCTTCAAGGAAAGCCAGTGCTAAATTTTTCTTTGAAAAAATTAGGTATTGGCCTTATTCAAAAAGCTTGATTTAAATATCTTGGTCATATTTGGACTGATGTATATAGTTTTTGTTGATGGGGGAAGGTATTTATTATGATTGTCTAGTCATTTAAAATGTCATACTTTCTTTACAACAGTTCTCATTCAGTTGAATTCTTATAACATCAGAATATTGCTTACCATCAGTCTCATAAAATTCACATCAAATAAGAGATTTTTTCCTAGATCGTTTCTCTTCTTCCAAGAAATTATCTCCAGAATACTCACCACAAAAAGGGGAAAAACAACAAGGTTCTTCCTGTTGAACTTCAATCATGAATTGGTCTTCTCTGCATTCTGGTGTTGAAATACTGGAGCATTTCAATGGGTCACATTCTGCAGAAACACAATTACATTAGAAAATTTGTATAGCATAATAAAAAAAATGACATAGTGTTTACCTCTCTTTGAATTTAGTAACAAATAACTTATTTTAAAGTTCTTAATCATATATATATATACACACATATATATGAAAGATGTATACCAGGTTTAAAAAATTAGCAAGACAAGTCCACAATCTTTTATAATAAATCATTGTCTTAGAGACACAAAGAGTGAGAATCTAATTCACTATTCTGAATGAACAATGAACCTCACTCTTAATTTTCTATATTGATTACTTACCACATTTGTACTGTGGACAGCAAGAAAGAGGACTGTGGCCAACAATCAATTTTTGACTATTTGTACATGTTGGGATGGTAGTTTCACACAAAGTCATGTCACATCCTATAAATAAGAAAAACTGTTAAAATATTAGTGAACACAACTAAAATCTGCCAACTCAAAGCAGGGAAATGACTGCCAACTCAAGGCAGGAAACTCAAAGAGGGGAAATGACTCTCATTATGCATGTTTTTACACTGCAGTTAACCCATTCAGCTAACAAAGTGGGCCATATATGAAAATGCAGCAGCTTTGACATTTTTCTATTATTGTCTTTCACCCTTGATTCATACATCAAAGATTTCCAGATCTTTCCTCTTCTCATGTTTTGTTGAGTGTTATTAACTGTGAATAGCCAGAGTTTTTCACGTGTATTCAACAAAATTGTAATGAAACAAAACTTGCTTTGAGAAAATGACATTTATGGCACTTTTTTTTTAATACAAAGCATTATATATGCTTTGCTTTTTCACAAAGAATGTCAACATATTCTGTGGAATCAATTGACTATAAGGCTTCTGCATACATACCACAAACTTTCTTTGAACAGCAGGTCCATTTATCAATGATGCCCATGACAACTTCAGCTTCTCGTTCACAAACTGGCATGGGCTCTTCATCACAGTCAGGTTCTATAGGAATAATGCTTCCATTCTCCAAACATTTGTATAGAGCGCATTCATCAATGCCCCCATTCCAAATCTCCCCAGCAGTGCGGGGTTGGTCTTCACTATCAGTGCATGCTTAAAAAGATCAACAGTATTATAACACTCAAAACCTGGGCACTAAAATAAACCATGTTTTGGTTTCAGACTGTGACATGGCACAGTGACATAGATGATGTGTCACAAGTCCATTGCTTTTCTCAGATTTCTCCTTCATCACCACTAACTTACATTTTTCTTTAATGAAGGTTTATACTTAGTCCACAGAAAATATTTTTTTCCTAGTCAGATGCAGTGGCTCGTGCCTATAATCCCTGCACTTTGGGAGGCTGAGGAGAGAGGACTGCTTCAGGCCAGGAGTTTGAGACCAGCCTGGGCAACAGAGTAAGACCTTGTCTCTACCAAAAAGAAAAATAATTAGCGAAGTGTAGTGGCATGCCTGTAGTCCCAGCTACTCAGGAAGCTAAGGTGGGAGGATCACTGGAGGCCCACAGTTTGAGGTCTCGGTGAGCCATGACCACTGTACTCAAGCCTGTGCAACAGAGTAGATCCTGTCTCAAAAAAAAAAAAAGAAAGAAAGAAAAGAAAAAGTAAAAGAAAGAAAAAGTTTCTTTCCTTTTACAACCATCTGTAAATCTGTATGTTTTCTTCTAAAAATGAAATGATCTACTATTTTTGACACACTTTAAGTCCTGTTAATATAATTTATTTAGCCTAATCAAATTCAATAATATAAATTTAAATTAGTTTGAAAATAGTAACTGTTAAAAATGAGTGGGATTAGAAAACAAGGTAGTCCCTACCTCATATAACATTTATATCATATGAAAATTCAAAATATTTCTGCTTTAAAATCTAAAAGTAAAAAGTAGGCAATCAGGCAAAATATTACGTAGTGACTATTATTTTTAAGTAAAAGTTTTATTTTATGATAAATATGACCATCTAGTAGATCTTTTAAGGAATAATAATGATAAATGTACTTATCGACCATATCCCCAGCCTCCAATGAACTCTTATCCTATTTACTATCAAACCAAATCTCTTAGATCTCTAAAGAACAAATATAAGCACACGTGTATATTCTCAAAGTCTTCCACAGATACTTTCTATACTGGCAAACACTAGCTTGTTTCTGAAACTATATATGCATTTCACTTCTCCTTGCCTTTTTTCTTTAATTATTAGTCAATTCATTTTCTTTTGACCATAATGAAGAGGCCTATGACTGACAATTCCCCTGCTGCAATCATCTCAATTTTGCACTTTTTCATCTGCCACTACCATGGAGACAATGCATCAAAATAACATTGTTTGAAAATATAATTAGAAATACTAGACATGTTCCTCCAGTATCTTAGTCCATTTTGTGTTGCTCTAAGAGAATACCTGAAAATGGATAGTTTATAAAGAAAAGAGGTTCATTTAGTCACACTTCTGCTGGCTGGGAAGTTCAAGGGGCATGGCACCAGCATCTACTTAGCTTCTAGTGAGGGTTTTTCTCCTGCCTTGTACTGCGGCAGAAGGTCAAAGGAGAAGTGGACAGATGTGAAGAGGAATAAAATATGAGAAGGAAACTCCCTTTATAACAACCTGTGCTTTAGGGAAAGATTCCATTTCTGCTAGAACTAATCTAGTCTCACAAGAGCAATAACTCACTCACAACCTTGAGAAGGCATTAATCTATTGATAAGGGCAGTGGCCCCATGATCTAGACACCTCCCACTAGGCCACACCTCCCAGCACTGCCACACGGGGGATCAAACCTCAACATGAGTTTTGGTGGGGACAAACCACATCCAAATCATAGTACCCAGATAATAGCACCACCTGCCATTTCCTACATGCTTACTTTCTCAAGGCACCATGTTAAACGCAAAATGCTTTTTACTAAATTATGTAGCCCCACACTAACCTTATAAGTAAAATTATTTTCCTCACTTTCCAGATGGATAACCTGAGACTCATAGGAGTTAAAGTGAACCACTAATACATGAATTAACTTGAATTTGGGTTCAGTCCATAATCCACACTCTTAATTCTTGATTTCCCATGCTTTTTCTCAGTTACTATGGGCAGATATAGAGATTAAAACACATTACCACTGAAGCTTTTGGAACAATTAACTTCTCTTGAAATCATATTAAAATCAAACTACAGACAAACTCATTTCCTTTCCAACACTTAGGCTGTCTTTGATAAACCTTTGTTAGCACATCTCTGCAATATCTAAAAACCGTTTTTGTTTGCCAGATCCCTGAGAAGTCATTTTGTACTTTGTATCTTACCACACTCTTTCTCTGGAATGCACTGGGTTGAATGTGGCCTGTGAAGAATAGTTCCATCTTTGCACACACAGTCTTCTCTTAAGTTCAAACAGGAAGAGTGTCCATAGAACCATTGGTTCAGGCATGTTCTTGCTTCACAAGGTCGCACACAGGGTTGATATTCCTTCCCCTCTGGGCAACTCAGGGCTTTGAAGAATAGGAGACAAAATTTGCTAATGATAAAAGTAACCTATTTAAATTCTAGTAAAAGAAAGAAATGTCAGATTTCTTTTAGAAAATATATTTTGCAAATTTTAGTCTCTTCAAAGTCCATTTTTCATTTACTCTGTAACCATAAATCAGAAACAAAGGCATCAATGTGTTTGTTTTTTGCATTTTTTGGAATTTTTAAACATTTTCTAAGGGTCTGCTGGGATTAGCTGTTATGGTAGGAAACGCTTATCAGATGTATAACAAATAAATATCACCAACAGGCAGCCCAAGTCTGGTTGGCATAAATATACAATCAACTATTATGAAATTATTGCTCTGTGCAGTAAGAGATAACAGTCTACTCAGAACTATAACTGAAATACACTTTTAGTATATAACTCAACCAAATGATAAAAAAGAAAAATGCTGTATATTTAGGTTTGATCCTTCACTGTCAAAAGAAATTACTGTTGCTGAGCAGTTTATAAATGATGTTTTAGAAAATCCTTGTGGATTGTCAATGATTGTAAAAAGTCATACTATTAAAAATTAAATGCTCAGATGGTGGGGTTATAAATTGGTACAATCTCAGTGGAGAACAATTTGACAGTGTCCAGTGAAATTGGAGATGACACACATTCTCGATGAATCAGCAATGCCCCTCTTGAATAGTGATTACCTCTCAGGGAAAAGAGAGAGGGAAGGGCTGGAGAAGGCACACGGGGAGCTTCATGTGTGAATGTTTTATTTCTGATATCAAGTGATGTAACTTGTGTTTGTCATAGCTTCTTCTGTGCATTTTATGCTTACTAAATTAGTTCATGATAAAAAAGAAAAAGAAGGAAAGAAGTGATTGCAAAAGTGAAATTTATTTATGATTGAAAAATATTATTCAGTTAACAGTTACTTACAGCAGTAATCAGGTGTTCTCCACTGAATACAGATATCAAACTTATTGCACAGAGCCACATATGCAGAAAGTGCATCACATTCATAGTTCCAAAAATAGGTATAATTGATCCACATCTTTTCACAAAAGTCTTCCGGTGAAACCTAGAGAAACATTTTGCCTTGAAATAAGTTACATTGTTTTATTTCTCTGAAAGCCCTAAACTGGACTAAGATTATTTGGAGAATCAAAGAGTAGCAAGTTAATATTCATTATACTTCATCATAGACTTTACATTTTCAAAAATTCTTAATATTAAACATCACTCTAAACACATTTAAATAAGACAAGTACCATCTGCACTAATCTACACAAATCTTTCTTATAAAGATGGAAAAGAAAACAGAGTATGTGGAGCCAAGCAAAAATTTATTTCTAATATCCACTGTGGGCTACAACTGCCTTTTCTATATACTGAATAAGAGTTTGAAAAATTATAGATTAAACTGGAAGCTCACAAAGCATTCTCTAATGGTATACAGCATTGCTTATTAAATAAAGTTACAAATGCTTCTCAAAACTTTTATTAATATTCAATATTAGTTACATAATTTATTAAAATTTGGCACACCTCAATTTAATTACTCATTTTTTCCTATAGAATATGCTCCATTTTGATCTAGAGATACCTGAAATATAAATAATGTAGCATGTGACAATATTTATTCCATTTTTCTCTTCATTATTCAACAGGCATATACTAAGTATTTAAATTCAGACGCCAAATTCTGATACAGGCCAAAGTATCTGATAAAAATAGTATTTTTCCATAGTCCATCTATTTTTCTTCAGGGTCTGTATCTATAAAAAACAATGGCTTGGGAGGCTTAGACGGGCAGATCATGAGGTCAAGAGATTGACACCATCCTGGCCAACATGGTGAAACTCCATCTCTACTAAAAATACAAACATTAGCCAGGTGTGGTGGCACGCGCCTGTAATCCCAGCTACTCCAGAGGCTGAGGCAGGAGAATCGCTTGAACCCGGGAGGCAGAGGTTGCAGTGAGCCGAGATCACACCACTGTGCTCCAGCCTGGCGAAAGAGTGAGACTGCATCTCAAACACAAACAAACAAAACAACAACAACGACAACAACAACAACAAAAAACACAATGGCAAGAAAACAGACATATAGGCCAATGGGACACAGAACAGAGACCCAGAAATAAATCCACACATTTACAGCCAGCCAACTGATTTCTGACAAAGATGCCATGAGTACACAATGGGGAAAGAAAAGTATCTCCAATAGATAGTGCTGGGAAAACTGAATATCCACTAGCAGTCAAATGACATTAGATCATTAATTCACATCATATACAAAAAATCAACTCAAAAGAGACTATAAGACTTAACTGTAGGACCTGAAACTACAAAACCACTAGACAAAAACAGAGGAAAAGCTCTAGGACACTGGTCTGAGCAATAATTTTCTGCATATGAACCCCAAAGTACAGAAAACAAAAGAAAAAATAGACACATGGGATTGCATCAAAATAAAAGTTTCTGCACAGCAAAGGAAACAATCAACATAGTAAAGAGACGACCTATAGAATGGGAGAAAATATTTGCAAACTATACATCTAATAATGGGCTAATATCCAAAATACATCAGGAATTCAAACAACTCAATAACAAGAAAACAAATAACCCAATTTAAAAATGGTCCAAGGAACTGAATAGATACTTCTCAAAAAAAGATGTGCAAATGTCCAACAAGTACATGAAAAATGTTTATTATCATTAATCATCAGAAAAGTACAAATTAAAACCACGATGTGATATTTCCTCACACTTGTTAGAATGGGTATTATCAAAAAGACAAAAAACAACAATCATTGGCGAGGATGTAGGGAAAAGATAACCCTTGCACACTGTTGGTGGGCATGTAAATTAGTACAGCCATTGTGAAAACAATATGGAGGTTTCTCAAAAAATTAAAGGTAGTAAAATTATATAATTGAGCTACCCTAGTACTAGGTACATTTCCAAAGGAAATGAAATCAGTATGTCACAGAGATGCCTGCACATCCATGTTTACTGCAGCATTACTCACAATAGTCAAAATATAGAATCAACCTACAGGTCTGCCAATGGATGAATGAAGAAAGAAAATTTGGTAAATATACACAATGGAATATTATTTATCCTTTAAAAAGAATGAAATTGTGTAATTTGTGATAACATGAATGAACCCAGAGAACATGATGTTAAGTGAAATAAGCCAGGCACAGGAAGACAAATACCACATGATCTCACTCACATGTGAAAACTAAAAAAGTTGATCTTATAGAATCGAGCAAGGAATTATGGTTACCAGGGACTGAAGTGATTGGGAAGATGTTGTTAAAGGGTACAGAATTTCAGTTAGATGGGCAGAAGTCCAAGAGATCTATTGTATAACATGTTGACTATAATAATATATTATATTATTGAAAAATGCTGAGAATGGATGTAAAGTGTTATCATCATACAAGTGATAATCACATGAGGTAATGCATTTGTTGATTAGCTAGATTTCATCATTCCACAATGTATATACACTTCAAAACATCACGTTGTACACAGTAAACACAGACAATTTTATCTGTCGATATAAAAATAAAATTAAATATTTTTAAAGATGCAGAAAAAAGCCCTAAGATTTGACTTTCTTTTCAATGTCCTTTGTGAAATCCTCTCAGTTTCCAACCACCTTACTTTGCACAGAATACCTGCTTTAGTCATTAATAGCCTTCTTTTAATCAAATGCAATGAAACTGATATTCTAAACCCTCCCTGATCTCTCAGAAGCCTATATTGCCATTAGCACGTCCACTTGCTTAAAATGTTCTCTCCTTGAACTTCAAAGGTACCGCACTCCATTGCCTTTCTATCTACTTGGTAATTGTTTCTTCTACCTGCCTCTCATTCTGTTTTACTAGATCCCATCCTCAATGGTCATGTTCTGTCACTGAAAATGCTCTCCCCAAGCTCATCCATTCCCATGGTTTCTATCACCATCTGGGGCATTTAAACCTTCTTTGTCTTGGTTTCTTCATATGTGAAATAGAGTTAATAGTAACAACTACTACTACTTAAGATTGCTGTGAAAATTAAATGAGCTAATATATGGAAAATGTACAGAAAAAACCTGACACATCATAAATTATCATTATTTTAAAAATCCATATACTAATAACTCTTCCAACCTGATCTCTGGCCTCAACTTATCTCCTCTGAGCTCCCGAATTACACTCCAGAGTTTCTGCTCTGTTTTTACTCTGATGATGCACATGACTTAATCTGTCCAAAAAAAAAAAAAAAAAAAGTATCCCTTCTCTACTTAGCCCATAAAAGCTGATTCTTCTTTATCCTCTGCTTACTTATTAACTGATGAACACTTTTATCATTCATTGGGTACCTAACTACTTATCAGGCACTGTACTATGCATAAGAATAAAGATAAATAAAACAGACCTGTTCTCCGCTTGTGGATCTCCACAACTACAAAAACAAAGCCTTTCAGTAAGATGAAGAGAAGCCACCATGCTAAAAAGGATTGAAAGAAAAAAGTATTCCAGCTGGGGAAACAGCAAGAAGAAGAGCCTTTTGGCAGAAAAACTCCTGGAATATTAAGAGAGCTGAGAGGAGGCAACAATGGTTGGAGCTTAGCAAACAAGAAGAGCGTAGCACAAGACGTGGCTGGAGAAGTAGGTGGGCCGGATTATAGAGGACACTGACAGCCCTGGTAAGAACTTTGGAATGTACTCTAAGTGAAATACAGTGAAGGATTTTAGGTAGAGAAATCACACATTCTGTTTATAATTTTAAGATATTATTCTGCCTGCTTTGTAGAGATTTGCAAACAAGGATGAAGCTCAGTGGTAGAAGACTACAGTAACCAAAACAGCATGGTACTGGTACAAAAACAGACATATAGACCAATGGAACAGAACAGAGGACTCAGGAATAACACCACACATCTACAACCATCTGATCTTTCACAAACCTGACAAAAACAAGCAATGGGGAAATGATTCCCTATTTAATAAACGGTGCTGGGAAAACTGGCTAGCCATATGCAGAAAACTGAAACTGGATCCCCTCCTTAAACCTTATATAAAAATTAACTCAAGATAGATTAAAGACTTAAATCTAAGACCTAAAACCATAAAAACCCTAGAGGAAAACCTAGGCAATATCATTCAGGACAGTCATGGGCAAAGACTTCATGACTAAAACACCAAAAACAACGGCAACAAAAGCCAAAGTTGACAAATGAGATCTAATTAAACTAAACAGCTTCTGCACAGCAAAAGAAACTATCATCAGAGTGAATAGGCAATTTATAGAATGGGAGAAAAATTTTGCAATCTATCCATCTGACAAAGGGCTAATATCCAGACTCTACAAAGAATTTCAACAAATTTACAAGAAAAAAAAACCCCATCAAAAAGTGGGTGAAGGATAGGAACAGACATTTCTCAAAAAAAGACATTTATGCGGCCAACAAACATATGAAAAAAAAGTTCAGCATCACTGGTCATTAGAGAAATGCAAACCAAAACCACAATGAGATACTATCTCACACCAGTTAGAATGGCAATCATTAAAAAGTCAGGAAACAACAGATGCTGGAGAGGACGTGGAGAAAGAGGAACATGTTTACACTGTTGGTGGGAGTGTAAATTAGTTCAACCATTATGGAAGACAGTGTGGCAATTTCTCAAGGATCTAGAACCAGAAATACCATTTGACCCAGCAATCCCATTACTGGGTATCTACCCAAAGGATTATAAATCATTCTACGTATGTTTATTGCAGCACTGTTCATAATAGCAAAGACTTAGAACCAATCCAAATGCCCATCAATAATAGACTGGATAAAGAAAATGTGGCACATATACACCATGGAATACAATGCAGCCATAAAAAAGGATGAGTTCATGTCTTTGCAGAGACACGGATGAAGCTGGAAACCATCATTCTCAGCAAACTAACACAGGAACAGAAAACCAAACCCTGTATGTTCTCACTCATAAGTGGGAGTTAATAAGAACACATGGACACAGGGAGGGGAACATCACACACTCCGTCGGGGGGTGGGGGACTAGGGGAGGGAGAGCATTAGAAGAAATACCCAATGTAGATGATGGGTTGATGGGTTGTTGGGTGCAGCAAACCACCGTGGCACGTGTATATTTATAACAAACCTGCATGTTCTGCACATGTATCCCCGAATATAAAGTATAATTTTTTAAAAAAAGATGTAAGTCAGGAGAAGCATCTATTAAACTGTCTGATGTTCTGTTAAAAAAAAATTCAAATTATATAGCTTTGTCATTGGACCAGGCAAGAGATGATGGTTGTCTGGATTCAAATAGTGGTGGGAAGAAATGCATGGATATTGAATATATTTTGGAAGTGGACTCAACATGACTTGGTGATAGCTTGGATGGAACCGAATGAGTATCAACAGGCCATCAAGAATTTCTTTATCTCGATATGTTACCCTGTTTAAGCTAGAAAGTTGAGGTCATCTACAAATGCTCACCCTCCCTTAATACTAACATCTAATTGGTCCTTAAATCCTGCCCATTCCACATCCCAAATATCTCCCAAATGCCATCTTTCTTTTCTGAACGTGACGCTATTCTCACTTGCTTCCCACTGACCAGCAGAGTCCATCATCATTTTCCCAAAGTAGATTTGCTTTAAAATAATTCAACAGGGGCGGAGTGTGGGCAGAAGGAGTGAAGAAGATAGGCAGAAAAAAAGAGGCAATTTTTAAATGATTTTTTAATCTGGATGACAGACACCGAAAAGTTCTTATACTGTTCCCACCACTTTTGTGAATATGTAAACATTACCACAATAAAAGGTTAAAACAAGCAAATAAATAAAAACTACTCAGAGGCCTTTTAATTAGCTACCTTACTATACCTGCCTAGCCGATCTTCTTCAGACCTTCATACAGATCTATTGAGCAAATTGTCATGACCCTCCCTTTTTTTTTTAGTTCTTAACTTTCTTTTTTTTCTTGCAACAGGACTTTAATCAAAGTAACTTTTAGAAGCAGAAGGTAGAGAAAGGGAAACTCTATCTCAAGGTTGATTAGAGTTCAGCCCAAAGAAGTCACTATAAACTCAAAATGTCTTCGAAGTATTTTTTTGAGGTCATGCAAGTTTTACATTCTGGTGCTTAATATTCTGTGTCTTTTAAATAAAAATAATGTCTTACAACTTGAGGCTTTGAGAGAAAAAGAAATACACCCTGCCTAGCTCATGGATTAATGGGCACTCTGATATTGCATTCAATCCCTTAATATCCACGTAAGAAATCTGCAGTGAATTGAGGAGATTCGATGCCAAATATCGAGTTCAGCATGATGGTAATACTGTGTCTTCTCTACCTCCATTTTGCAATATCCAAGAACTATGTGGGTAAAAAGAAAATGCATTTTCCACTATTGTATGGACTGTGCCAGAGTTATTACTGAATCATCATGACCAGAATGCAGCTAAAGATGTTGACTGAAGACACAGGCTACTGTGTATAGAATCCTCATAAGCTTTGTAAGGGTCTCTTTTAGTTTCTCAAGGAAACACATCTAGAGGCTTTGAGTACTTGAGAGTCTGAAAGTACTAGTAGGTCCTACAGTCAATTATTTTTATCTTGTTCTCAAACTTTTTTATAGTATTTTTAATTGGTCACTCTTGAAAAAAAAATCTGCAAAATAAGCCAATTTTGTGAGTTCTTCTTTACCATTACTGTTAAAATAATCCATTTACATTATTTAGGTTTTACTTTTTATCTTTTCTTTCCATGATGAAAAATTATATTTTCAACTCTGACTATAAAAACATTATAGCCATGGTCAGGTGTGATGGCTCACACCTGTAATCCCAACACTTTGGGAGGCCAAAGCGGGTGGATCACTTGAGGTCAAGGAGTTTGAGACCAGCCTGGCCAACGTGGTGAAACTCCATCTCTATTAAAAATACAAAAAATTAGCCAGGCATGGTAACACATGCCTGTAATCCCAGCTACTCAGGAGGCTGAGGCAGGAGAGTTGCTTGAATCTGAGAGTTGGAGGCTGCAGTGAGCCAAGATCACGCCACTGCACTGGATGACATCAGTGCCTGGATGACAGAGTGAGACTCTTCAAAAATATATATATATATAAAATTAATTATATTATATTATATATTATAT